>NC_067403.1:190671920-190971920 GCF_016432865.1 Antechinus flavipes | reverse complement strand
GCACTTAAACTTTTCCAGCTGTATAGAACCTTTCAGACTTGTCTTCCACTGATGTAGCTTTGAGAACCCAGAGCAACAAGGAGGTACTAGATTAGAACTTTAACAGAAGAATAATAATCACCATTCATATTTGCAGTTTAGAATGCTTTAAGGTTATAGTGCTTTGTCACAAAATTCCATTAAGGCAGATAGGAGAGCTATTTTGACCTCTATTTTACAGACAAGGAAAATTAAATTGATAATTTAAGGAACTTGTCCCTGGTCACTTAGCTAGTACATGTAGAGATTCTAACCTGTGTTTTCTGATATATCCAGCACTCTTTTCATCCCACCTCTATGAAAGCCATGGTCCTTTTTAGATTTTCCTCTTGGCCTCTTATATTCTTAAATTTTCACAAATGGAAGAAATGAAGATCTACATTATCTTTCTCTTTATGATGGCATAAAAGATTTCATAGAAACAGATGCAAGTCTTCTCATTTCTGATATAACACATTCCATCTTTAAGTTGTTTTATTAATTTTTCTCCCTACCCACTTATGATCATTTTCAGGTTTTAAAAATTCAATTTGGATTCTTTCTTACAAATCAACTTCTTTCGGTCAAAAATAACTTTTTATTACTAATATATTCTCAGTATTACAGTTCTTAATGTAAAAATCATAAGAATGGTAGGATCATAGGATTTTAGAGATGGAAAAAATGCAGGTCTAATCATCTTATCCAATCTTCTCATTTTACATACGAGGAAGCTAAGGCCCAAGGAACAGAAAAGACTTGTCAGGAATCATATAAGATAGTCTGTGGTAGAGGTGGGATACAGTTCAACAATTACATGGTTAATTATCAGTATTATATTTTCAGGTTTTTGCTTCTACAATTCAGAATTCTGGGTCCCAAAGACATATGCATTTTATTCAGAAAACCTTAAACATGGAGGTAAGTTTAAACATAAGTGACAGCTTAATTCATTTTCTTTTGTTTTTTTGTTTCACTGAAAATTCTAAAAGAGGGAAGAAAAAATAGATGAAAGTCTTTAGGAAGGATGATAAGCATGTTATAGCAGTGAATGGTTAGCTCTTTCTGCCATTTCGATTTTCTTATTTTAGGCCTCAAGCTACTTTGCTCTAAATGGGTAAAATTCTAGTATTCTCTGAGCAAGCAAGTACTCAGTTACTATTCTGGGAATGTTATCATAACACACAGTGGAAGAGAAACCTAAAATTTCCTCCTTCTTCTATTGGGCTCAGAAACAATTGTGATATATCCACAGTGTGAATTCCCTTCCTCCAATACACATTCTAACCTATGGTCTTCCTGGCTTCAAGTATGGTCTTCTAGCCACTCTGCAACATTTTTGTTGTGTTCAGAACACCTCTCTTTAATTGCCAATTTATTCCAGAGAGATTGGGTATCAGTATTTTTAGCAGCCTCAGGCTGACCAGTAAAGTAACATGTATCAATGCTCCTTGGAATACAATTTCATTCCAGGGAAAGAATTTAGATGAATTACAAGTTAGTTGTGCTGGTATGGTTTTTGAACTTGTGACAGATATTCTAAGAGAAAGAGAAAATGATAGATTTTCTCCATATTTGATAAGAGCCATCTAATCAATTCCTACTGTGTCCTTCAAGGACCCATTCAAATGGCATCTTTCTCTAATTATTCCGACTCCAAAAAGCTGCAAGAATTTTTTTTCCTCTGACTGAAGGAGGGCTTTATATTTCTTTTATGCCATTTTAACACTATATATATTTTACTGCAGTTATTTGTGTCCATGCCTTACTTCTGCTATTAGATTATAACCTCCAGGAAGCAAAACCCCTATCTCTTATTTATATCCCCACTATGGGGCAGAGACTTGAAAATAATAAGAGCACAATATCTTTTTTTTGTATTGAACTGAGATGAGAAGGACATATGGTCATTCTTCATTGACTTTGTGATTGAATATTTAGATTTTTGGATGTTTTGCTCTGACTGAAGTGAGTCACGGGAGCAATACCAAGGCTATTCGGACAACTGCCCAATATGATCCCACCACTCAGGTTAGTTGTCTCTAATCATGGATCTTTAGGTTTATAATATAAAAATGTCTAGTGTTATTAATTTAAAGCTTTCAAGGTCAAAATTATGTTAATTTTCATTAATAAATGTACTTGCAAATGTTTTCATGCAGCATGAAGAGATATAATATGTTTGCTCACAAGTACCTATATTTTTGAGGGAATTTGTAGTTGGGGCATACATGTGTGGGGAGAACAAGAAGAAAATGTATTGATCTCCTACCCAATTATCTTTTGAAGTATCCAATAGCAGTATCAAAGAGTTTAGTGCAGAAGAAAGAAACAAAGTGTACTACTCATTGGATCATGAGGTGCCCTCCATCCTGGAAATGGACGACTCCAGAAACCTATGCATCTTAATTTCCTTTGACTTTGCTTTGAGTAGATTCTGTGTGGAGGCAGTATCCGTGCAGCAAGGCTGCTTTTCAGGTAGTCCCCATGATCTCTCTCTGCCCAGGACACTCCAAAGAGCTTGAGAGATTCTTTTGGTCAGTGATTGGCACAGGATGACCTTGTGTATTTGTGCTGTGATGGCAGGTCTCTCTCTTTCTTCTACTGGTCATTAAAGGTGGCTCAGAATGTTGAATTTTACATGGAAGTCTGCTAACTTGGTACTGCTGACTGGATGCTCTGATATCCCTGGGCCAGTCTGGCCACTAATCTCCCTAAATGATGAGTCCACCAGAGGAGCTGACTCTAGAACACACAGATGAAAGCATCTTCAATGTTCCCCACCAGTGCCATGTAATTAGCTGGACCAAGGCTAACGATGCAGATATCTGAGTCTGTTCTTCGCACAGTCACTGTTCCCCAAGTCACTCAATTTGGATACTCAGTGACAACTTCCTACAAATATTCACTTGCAGTCACCATCTTCCGAGGAAGTTCTCCCAAATGCTGACATAGACAATCCGTAAAGAGAGAGCCAGTAATGGACAAGACTTGTCTTTAGGAGTTTTACATGCAGTCCTTGCCCACTAAGCTGATGCTACAGACAGAGCTTCTCCCTTGCTCAAACGGCTCCGAGCTGCAGGCAGCACACTCCCGCCACTAAAATCAGATCCTGACCCGAGTCAGGGTCTGACAGGGCCACCGTGTCAGAACCCCGGAACCCCCACAGAACAGGGAGTTGCCAGTGTGTGCTTTTGCACAAAACCCATTTCTCCTAAGAGCCCAATTTAGGGCAATGCTGGTACCACCTGAGGATGACCACCTCAGCTTTGAATCCATCTCCATAATGTGACCCTTTCTCTGAAATAGGAATTTTTGTTTAATATTGAGAAAACTCAGTCACCAACCTCTGATTATTTTTATCATTAATTAATGTTCTGAGGTAGCAGTGTACAATGATAGACAGATATATTATCATTGAGCTTCTAATAACCAGTTCTTGGCTGTTGCTTCAAGGAGAGTAATCACTTTCCTGACCCTGACTCTGGGATTTTAGGGAGCTGACAGCAGGTTGCCGAATTGCATTCCCCCTCTATTTCCATTGATAGATTTAAAGCTGTCATCATGGGTTTACCTACCCATGTCTTCAGGTGCTTTTCTTTTGAGTTTGTACAATCTAATATATACTAGTATCCAACATGAATTTTTACAAAAACTAGTTGTCTCTAATCTATGTCTGTAAAACTTTGAACTGTCACAAGGGATTTCTTGAGCTATTTTATCATTTTTATTTCTAAACTATGCTTAATATTAAAGGATAAGATTGTATCACTGACAAAGATATTTCAGATAAAACCAGTCAGAATGCTGCTTCTGGGCAATGTGACATCACCAGACACATTTGCAGAAAATGTATGTTAGCAAGGGGTCCAAATAGAATTATTGTCTATAGCATTATTTCTGAAAAGACAACACAGCAGCAGGTTAACATTCAAGATTATACTTATAAGAAGACCTTTCAATATGTAGTTTACAGGAATTCATTTTTCTTTAAGCATGGAAACTGCCAGTAGCACTCTTAGTGGCTATGTTCTCTCAATCCACATAGATCCAAACTTCTCTGTGCCTTAGTAAGTGGTCTTTGTGAGTTGCTGCAGCTAAAAAAAAAAAAAGGATTCATGCTTTATGCCAAATTTATCTGGGCTAGTGCTTAGGTAACAGAGTAGAGCATGTAACTGGGTCTGTATTTGAAGCTTCTAGTGAGCCTATACAAAGTCCAAGTCCATTGTCATAACCTTCATGAACCCAAGGTCTTTTCCACAACAAGACTTTTTCAAGGCCAGGGCTATATTATTGATAAGACTAATGGCCCCAAATGTGTGCTTTTATACAGATTATCATAAACATATTGTCATTTAAAACTTTGCAAAAAAAGTATTATTAGGTTATTTGACTTAATCACTAAAACATTGTGAAATAGTACATTAAAATTCCCCTGACAATATATGCTTAGTTTCCTTACTAGACCTTTTTGTACTGCGTAGGAATTCATCATCAATTCTCCTGATTTTGAAGCTTCTAAATTTTGGATTGGTAATATGGGAAAGAATGCCACTCATGCAGTAGTATATGCCCAGTTATATACCCCAGGAGGCCAGTGCCATGGATTACATTCTTTTGTTGTACAGGTAAAAAGTATTGTTTACATTTTTCTGATTTTATTTTTTTCAGTGAACAAAAATCTTTTTCTCCCTCCTGTCTTTCCCATCTCCGCCATCTTAGGGGGAAAACAAAGAAAGAAAGAAAGCAAAAAAAAAGTCACCCTTGTGACTTGCAAAGGTTAAGAGAACTACATAGAATTATATAACTGGTAAGTACAAATTCAAGAGAAATTAATTACCCTCAATGGCTATATCCAAAAATATGTCAATACGCTCCCTGAGTTTTTGTCAAGAAATGGGCAGCAGGCTTCATCATCAGTTCTTTTGAATCACAGTTAATCATTCTCTCAATTAGAGCCCTTAATTCTTTTTTAAGTTGTAATTCTTTTGAAGTTGTATAAATTCTGCTTGTTTCATTTTGTATTAATTCATACAAGGCTTTCTAGATTTCTCTGAACTGAACCATTAATTCCATTACTTTCCATTTTGTTCATATGCAATTAATTTGTTCAGCCATTTTCAATTTGACATGTGCTCCTTAGGTTCTTTGACACAACAGAAAGAATTGTTATAAATATTTTTATACAAATGGTTCTATTCCTCTTTCTTGCTCTATTTGTGATAT
This sequence comes from Antechinus flavipes, assembly GCF_016432865.1. Lineage (NCBI taxonomy): Eukaryota > Metazoa > Chordata > Mammalia > Dasyuromorphia > Dasyuridae > Antechinus > Antechinus flavipes. The sequence goes on along the minus strand of NC_067403.1, from coordinate 190,966,676 downwards.
AGCTCTAGTAATAGTATCACTAATCAAAATGTATATATGTAGTTTAGTAACTTTTGAGAAAACATATTCATTACTTATTTATTTTTAATATTCATTTAAACATTTTTAAGTTCCAAATTCTTCCCCTAATCCCATGTTGTTAAAAAAAAAAGCAAAAAGAATAAAGTGAAAAATGATGTTTCAACTTGCATTTAGACTTCATCAGTTCTCTCTCTGGAGGTGAGATAGATAATATTTTTCATTATACATCCTTTGGAATTGTATTAGATCATCACTATATTGATCAGAGCATTTAAGTATTTCACAGCTGATAGTCTTTACAATATTGCTATTACTTGTGCACAATGTTTTCCTGGTTCAACTCATTTTACTTTGCATAAGTTCATATATGTTTTTCCAGATTTTTCGGAAAACCAACAGGCTTATCATTTTTTATAGTATAACAGTATTGCATCACCAGCTTAGTGACTTTTGGGGTATTATAATTGTTTAAACCAATTTATAGATCCTGTTTTCCCACAAATCCTCCAGCATTTTTCATTTTTCTTCTTTTGTCCATTCTGTCAGTTTCATGACCATGAATTAGAACCTCAGAGTTGTTTTAATTCACATTTTTCTAATTATTTATGATAGGGAACATTTTTTTGGTGACATTTGAGAACTTGGATTTTTTTTCCCTAAAGACTTCTTGTTCATACCCTTTTACTTTTCGTTTTTAGGCATTTCTCTAATTTTAGAAAACCATAGACTTTCAGAGCTGGAAGGTATTCTAATTTCTAAGATTATATCTCATCTACCTAGTGTTGTGGTTTCAGAATATTCACATCTGTAATTCATTTGATTTTAACTTTGAGGTAAGTATGAAAAGTATTTTAAAAGTATTTTTAAAAGTACTCCCCATTTTACATTACATTTACAGTAATGAAATTTAGGCTCAGAAAGGTCTCAAGATTACATAATTGGTGAGTAGCAAATTTATAATTTGAACTTTTTCCAACAAGTATTTATTACCTATTATGAACTGAAGGCATCCATCATCTTATGATCCTAGTGTCTCTCCTCTCAACGTTCCAATTTATCAATATTCTTCTGAACCTGTGGTACCCAGAACTGAACATAGTATTTCAAATGAGATCTGATAAAGACAGAATATGGTGGTACTGTTCCTTCCTTCTTCCTTTAAGCTAGGCCTTTCAATTCAGTCCAAGATCTAATTAGCATTTTTGGCTGCCAAATTACCCTGCTGATTCATATTGAGCTTGCAGTTCACTAAATCTCTCCACATCTTTTTCAGAATAACTCCTACTAACTATGCCTCCCCCATTTTTGGTCCCCAATTTCAAGACTTGAAATTTTCCTATTTATTTCATCATATTAGATTAAAGCCATTTCTCAAGCCCACACAAAGGCTTTTGGAGCCTGACTCTTAAACCATTGCATCAGCTCTGTATCATCTGAAAGTCTGAACATACCATCTATAATCGTTATTTAAGTCAGTAATAGAACTGTTAAACAGCATGCATTCACTCACAGTTATTTGGGGTACTTCCCTAGAGACCTGCTATATTGACATTCCACCACTAACATTTAACTACTCCTTGAGCCTGGCCATTCAACTAATTCTGTATCCATTTGGTTGTATTATCATTTTATCTATACATCTACATATTCTCCACAAGAATAGTATGAAATATTTTATTAAAAGCTTTGGTAAATTTAGGTAAACTAAACCACAAAATTCCCCTCCTCTATTAGCATTCCCCTCCTTACAATTCTAGACAAAAAAGGAAGTAAAATTCATCTGACATAACATGATTTTGATGAAAAACCATGTGGATTTTTGTCACTCACCACTTCTTTATCTAAGTATTTGCTAGTCATCTCTTTAATACTCCATTCTAGACATGTAGAAAAGGGATTCCAGGATAGGAAAAAGTGTAAAGTTAGACTTCAGGGTTGAAACTGAAGGGAAGAAAGGAGAAACCTAAGGAGGACTAGGGGACCAGAACAGAGAGAGGTGAGAGGATGGATAGAAAGTCAAAGAAGGGTGTGATGAGAGGTACATGGAATGCTAGGAAGTTATGATTAGAGAAATAAATGTTAGAATTCTGAATCATGCAGGTATTAAGTTGCCAGTGATTGTTACATCTAAGACATGACTGTGGCTGAAGCGGAATGAGAGTATCAATAGGTCATGAGAGTTGAAAAGGTAAATGCCGTGTCGGGTAAGGATAGTTTGGGAGAATCAGAATTTATATTGAATTATGACAGCAGGGGCTATGGTATGGAGACCAACCTGATGGCCTATAAATAACTACCTAAGACATTAAAGGAGGGGAGCTTACTAGTGATGATGGCAAATAAATAGTCTTTCAATGAATTCCATCTGCTTAAGTATGTTCAGGCTGAAGGAATACTGGTGGGAAAGGGGAGATCAATAGAGCATATTAAAAACAAGAGAATGTAAAATTTCAGATTATTTGGTCTAGCCCCTTCAATTTGCAATAACTTTGCATTGAACTGACATTTTTCTTCTCATTGTTGCTTTTCAAGTACCCATGATTTTTTTCCTGAGTTGCTTTCATGGTAGAAATAAATCACCATTGGATTTTCTAGTTATTAATTTGCCTCTTTTTTTTCCCCTAACCTGAGCTCCAGATATCATTTCTTCTCTTCAATTATGTTTGAAGAGATCAGTCATATCAATATTTTTACAGAGAATATTAAATTCTAATTATATCTAAAGCCTTTATAGCCAGAATTTTAAACACACTATAGGTTAAGTTTAAATAATTTAAATCAATTACATTTTAATATTAATTTTTAAAAAGTTAAAAATAATTTGCTGAGAGAACTGAATCTTTACACCCACTTATAAATGTATTTATATTTATCTTTTAGGCTTATTGAAAGTCTATTTATCAAGAACTATTTGTAGAATATTTGCAGAAAGAAACTTAAGATTTAAATGTATAATTCAAAATCCTTCCCCCCCATATAAAAATAATGACCATATTTCAAATCATGGAAAAGCTTTTTCTTTATCTACTAAATCATCAATCAATAAGTACCTATTGATTTCTATCTGCTAGTTATATACATTTACTTTAGATATATATACACACACACACACATATATGTATATATATATATATATATATATATATATACACACACAGAGAGAGAGAGAGAGAGAGAGAGAGAGAGAGAGAGAGAGAGAGAGAGAGAGAGAGACTTTAGTTTTTGCTTGATTATAACATTTCTCATTGCTTTTTATGGGCATAAATAGATACGAGATCCAAAGACACTTCTTCCCATGCCAGGAATCATGGTCGGTGACATTGGAAAGAAACTCGGACAGAATGGTTTGGACAATGGGTAAGTGAGTATATCCCACTGGAGAAGTACGGTTTGGTCCAGTTTGGAATCATTTTTTTAAAAATCACTCACAAATTAGATTCATACTAAAAACCTAAGGATCGCCTCTCTGTACCCCGCAAGCAAAACGAAAGAAAACAAAACTGAGACCCAGAGAGGAGAGGGCACTTGGTCAAAGTCCCACTGAGACTTGTAGGCAGAGGCAGGACTAGAATTCAGTTCTTGTGGTTCCCGATTTCATCAGTGTGCAGAGAGTGCTGGGCCTGGGTCAAAGCCCAGTTTCTTTTCTGAGACTTGCTTTCCTCGTGTGTAATGTGGACACAGCCATCATGTGCGTAAAGCTGACAGTGCTCTCTCAGCGCCGTGTGGAACTCGAGACATGGGGGCTGAGCTTAGAAGGAATCTCACGATTCCAGGACATGTGAGGTGAGCAGGGATTGCGTTCCAAGGGCGGGAGACAGTTCGTGCACAGAATTCAGAGCCTTGAGATAGAATTTAGAAATGGGGGCCCTGCTAAGAGTCAGTGTCTACATCACACATGGCATGAGTAGTGCAGAAAAAGGGGGGAGGTTTGACTAGCAGAATAAGCACAGTTTGTCACATCAAGAATATGTCGAGTCCACAAGCATTTTGTTAAATATCTCTTGTACGCCAGGCACAAGTCCAAGCCCTAGAGCTTCAAAGAGAGACAGAAATAGTCCTTAAAATCAAGGCGCTCACAGTCTAATGGAGAAGATGACGTTCAGACAACTGTGTGTAGAAAAGATGTATACAGGGGCAGCTAGGTGGTGCAATGGTTAGAGCCACCAGCCTGGAGCCAGGAGGACCTGAGTTCAACTGTAGCCTCTGACACTTGACCCTTATTAGCTGTGTGAGCCTGGGCAAGTCACTTAACCCCAATTGCCTTGCCAAAAAAAAAAAAACTAACTAAAAAACTAAAAAGGAAAAAATATATATATTCAAAGGATTTATTGGATATAGTCTCAGAGGGAGATACTTGCAGAAGGTAGGATTTTGGCTGAGACTTGAAGGAAGCCAGGAGGCAGAAATAAGGAACGAGAGCATTTCAAAATGAGAGGTCAGCCAATGAGCAGATAGATAGTCTTGTCCAAGGAATAACAGCAAGGATGCCCTTGTCACTGAATTGTAGACTACATGGAAGAGAGCAAGGGGTGAGAAGACTTGGACAGGTAAAAAAGGGCCACGTGATGAAGCTTTGAAAAACCAAATGAAGGATTGTATATTTGACCCTGAAAGGAAAAGGGAGCTATTGGAGTTTGTGGAATGGGGCTGGGGAGGAGGCGAGTAGTCAGAGTTGTAGTTGAGGAAGGTTCATTTGACCCCTGTCTAAAAGAGAAATGGGGAGACTCGAGGCAGGGAGGCCAGCCAGAAGTATGTGCTCTCTTCGAGTTCTCCCTTTATACGCAGTCTGTTAAAACCCAGGAAATACTTCTCCATTCCCTTCTGGGTCATCTAGGCAACGGACATTCTTCATTTATTTATTTTTTCCTATGTGGGTCGGTGGGAAGCATATAAAAAAGAAGACTTTTGAGTCAGTGCATTGAGGAGTAAGAAATGAATTGTCTCGGACTTCCCTGGTGTCCTGATGATGTCCAGAGAAAGTGAGATAGGCCCACAGCTTATGGGCGGACTCTGTGGTGAGGAGAACGGCCACACTGATAGGACCACGTCCATTTGAGTCTTCATGTGCTACCTTTTCACCGGAATCAATATGTAACAATCCAGGTTCACAGGTCAGAAAAATTAGGGGGTGATTCAGTGCTTGGGGTATTGGCACATTGATGGCACAACAGGGTCCCCTGAGCAGCAGCTTCCCCCGTGAAGTCTGATGGAAGTTACCATAATTTATGCGCCACATTCAGTAATCGCTCTCTCTTTTATGAAGAACTGAAGGGCCTCATCATGTATGTCAGTGATTGTGGGGGGTCTGGAAGGCCATGTTTGGGGGCACAGAAAGGTTCCAAGCTTGAAGACAGGCAGACCCACAAAGCTCAGTGCAGGGAAGGTCCTCCCCTGCCTGAAGGCTGGCGACTAGCTAAGGAGCTGTTTCAGTCTCAGTAACTTCAGAAGACAGTCTGCTTGAATAGAAAGGGATTAAAATCTGCACTGGGGGAAGGAATCCCCGGGAGCCTCCTAGTGAGTAGCCATCGTGCAAAGTGATTTGCCTCTTTCCTTTGCTTGTCCGCCAAAGCCGCTACCTGGCCTGGGACAGGGGCCAAGGAAAGGTGATTCCTTTCTTCAGCACTCCCAGGGCCCTGGTTCTACAGCTGTCATTGAGCCTGTAAACTAGAGACAAGAAAGGCTTGATGCTGAGGCACAAAATACTGGTTCTTTTTCTTTTCTTTTTACTATTTAACAAGCATTTTATTTTCTTTCCCACTGCCTCTGGGGGAAAAAAAAGAAGAAAAATAAAACTCTTATAACAAATATGTGTAAATGAGCAAAACAAATTCCCATGCTGGCCATGTCCAGAAGTGTATGTTCACTGAATGTACCTTTTGTCTGTCAGGAGGTGGGCAGCATGTTTCATCATTGGATGATAGGCATTGGTCACTACACTATGCAGCGTTCTTAAATCTTTCAACTGGTTTTCAGATACAATCATATTGTTATTGAACACATTGTTCTCTTTGTTCCGCTCACTGTACTTCATAAAATACTTTTTCCAAATTAGGTTTAAGGTTCTCTGACATTAATAATGTGCAAATGCTTTTTTTCCTATATTTAAATTTTGTTTATTGTTTTTAAATGGCCTTCCAGCTTTTCATTATTTCAAAGTTATAGATACCAAGTAGTTGTGAGACCCCGGGAAGTCACATAACCTCTTTGAGCCTGTTTTTTCTACTGTAAAAAAAGGGATCATGATAGCACTTGTGTCCCTTCCAGGGTTGTTGTAAGAATCAAGGAAGATGGCATATATGAAGCACTCTGTAAACCTAAATGCTATATATGTTAGCTATCATTATTGTTATCATCACCATTCAGAAGTTGGCCCCCTCATCTGAAGTAAACCGCTCCAGGGGTCTTCGATTTCATTGTACTCCCACTCTAAACAGATCACAGCCCTTTTTACTGCTTAGTAAACATTCTTTTTGAGTTGCTGTGATGAAAAAAAATGTCACGGATAATCCTTCCTTCTGGTGATGAACCTGTCCGAACTAAGCTAATTTGGTTTACAGGCAATCGACATAGTTGTTGGGCCTGACCTAGGCCTGTCCAGTTGGATCAGATCTGCCAAAGATAATGCTCTGCTGAAATAGAATTTAAAAAAAGAGAGCATTTCTACTCCATGAAAAACTACTGGGAGGAGACTGTAGCAAAAGATAAGAAATTAAGAAAACTTAATGGGTTCTTATTTCTGTAATCAGTTTTAGAACACAGATTTTAGTCAGAAGGAACCTCACTTTACAGAGAAGAAAGCTGAAGAGGTAGAGAGTGATTTCCTTTGGACAGTTAGATATTGGCAGAGCCAAGACTGGAAATCATATTTCCTGACTTTTAAACTGGTGCCTTTTCTATCATACTATATATTGCCTCTATTTGCTTTCCTATTTAAGAAATCACCATTGTGTATTCTTCATTAAAAACATTCAGCTTGGTTCTACCATTGGTCCCTTAAACTGTCTTGCTTGGTGACTGTTTTCTGTGATTATAATCCACAAAACCTCTAAATAAGACTACCTAAAGTCAGTTGACTTTCCATTTATTCAAGTAACAACAAATAACATTCATTCTATTAATAAAATTCATTTACATAAGAACAGTTAATTGTATTGCTGTAGAGCATTCAGGTTTCTCATGCTTTTTTCCTCCCAATAACCCAGAGAGCTAGACAGTAAGTAGTATAATTTCCCATTTTACAAATGTGGTTCAGAGAGATTATATGACTTATATCCATGGTCACATGGCTAGTTAAGCGACAGTAAGAACTCAAAGCTAGACTTGCTGGTTCCAAAGTCAGGGCTCTTTTCTCTATTGTTATTAGTTATTGAAATAAATTATACAAGATACTGAGAGAAATATGAAGTTAAATAAGATATAAGCCCTGCTCTCCAGAAGATCCTTTTCAAGAGATCTTTTGGGCCAGATTTCTTGTTGTCTATTGACAATGCATTAGAGGAAGTTTGCTGTTTTTCTTCTTGGAATAAGGAACAAGGTAAAATTAATGTATGTGTTGAAGTAAAGAATCACTCAATTCTTTCAGTGTCGTCATCCTTGTGGCTCCTCATAATGAGATTTCTGTCTTTATTTCCCTTTGAGGCCTTTTTCAATAGTACAAAGTTCTCTTTCCCTGCTTCTCCCTCTACTCTGCCCAAATGACTTGTCTGGAACAACGCCAAGGTTCTTTTGTCTCCTGTTTCTCCCCCATGTAGGAGAGTAGGGTGGAAAGAACCTTGGACTTGTAATTATGGTATCATTCTTTATTTACTATTGTCTGTGGAAACTCTGCCAAATCATGTTTTTTCTCTGAACTTTGATTTCCTCATTGACTAAATTAGAGAACTGGAAATCATGACATCTGAGACCCCAATAGTTACCAAAAAAATTGTGCCATTCTCTTCTTCCCTCTTGCATAGGGGATCCAAAGGAGGACAGGACTTGTCTCACACTGTTTCTTTATCTCTAAAATGGACCTCTAAATGTCGTTGTGAAGAAAGCACTTGGTAAGGATGAAAGCAATATTTAGATCTTAGTTCTGAATTTAAATTTAGACCTAAAATGGTCCTTAAAGATATACAGTACAATCTTCTCAGTTTTATAGGTGAGAAAACTTAGGCTTAGGGAAATGGATTAACTTGACTAGAGCCACATAAGGAGTCAATAGCAAAATCCTTTGATAACAAATCCAGTTTTTGTTCCATGGCACCATGAACTTGCTCTTTGTCATTGTTTTTATTCACTACCCTCAGCCTCTGTTTTTTTCATCTGAAAAACAAAGGGCTTAGATCAAGTATCTCTAAAGTTGCTGGGAGTCTAAATGCCAAGCTAAGCAATGTGGACTTATAAAACATGGGAGTGGACAGCGATTGAGTTTTTTGAAAAGAGTGCCATAATTAAGAAATCTAGTGACTATTTCTAGGAATTTTTCTGAGTACTAATTCTGACCATGGCCTGTTCTATCACCACTTCAAAAACATTGTAAAAACACACCAAATAAAGCAAAAGAAAAATAAAAGAACAAAAAACTCTTAAAGGTGATGTCATGATGGGGACAAAAGATAACACTCCCAGCTGCCCATTCTCCCTCCAGGTGTCAGGACCCTTCTAGTTCTAAATTTAAATTGAGAACTAAAATCTAAATATTGCTTTTAGCTTTACAAAGTACTTTCTTCACAGTGACACTGGGAAGTCCATTTTAGAGACAAAAAAACTGAGTATGGACAAGAGGGCTGAGGACTCCCTTTGGCTCATCTTGGGTCCCCATGAATCACTCCTAATAGGAACTTCCCTTTAAGGGTTATGAGAATCTTACCAGTGAATACTACTACTACTGCCACCACCACAGATGCCGCCGCCATTGCTGCTGCTATTAATAATAATCATCATTTATTAATCGTTACTAGTGAAGTATTTACTAATAATCATTTTTATAGTTCTTTAAGGTTTACTTTACTTGAATAACTTTATTTTATCATTGCAGAGTTTTTTTTAATCACCATATAAGAAATGGGAAAACTGAAGCTGAAGGAAAGAAAGTATCTTTACTAAGTATCTGAGGCAGTATTTGAACGTACGTCTCATTGACTACAAGTCCCAAACTCTATTCTCTGTGCTGTCTAGCTGCCTCTATAGTCAAAAGAAATTGGGAAGTCACAGCAATTGGATCAGACTTGCACCATCTATGTCTAATAGTCATCCCTTGGCAACAATTCAGCCAGAGCAATCCTTTCTTTCTTTCAAGTATTAATGTAGAATATATATATATTTTAATAATTATAACTTTTTATTGACCGAACCCATGCCTGGGTAATTTTTTACAACATTATCCCTTGCACTCACTTCTGTTTCAATTTTTCCCCTCCCTCCCTCCACCCTCTCCCCTAGATGGCAAGCAGTCCTATATATGTTAAATATGTTGCAGTATATCCTAGATACAATACATGTTGTAGAGCCAAACAGTTCTCTTGTTGCACGGGAAGAAAAACAAAAATGCAAACAGTTTACATTCATTTCCCAGTGTTCTTTCTTTGGGTGTAGCTGCTTCTGTCTATCCATTGATCAATTGAAACTGAGTTAGATCTTCTCTTTGTCGAAGAAATCTACTTCCATCAGAATACATCCTCAAACAGTATCATTGTTGAAGTGTGTAATGATCTCCTGGTTCTGCTCATTTCACTCAGCATCAGTTCATGTAAGTCTCTCCAAGCCTCTCTGTATTCTTCCTGCTGGTCATTTCTTACAGAACAATAATATTCCATAACATTCATATACCACAATTTATCCAACCATTCTCCAATTGATGGGCATCCATTCAGTTTCCAGTTTCTAGCCACTACAAACAGGGCTGCCACAAACATTTTGGCACATACAGGTCCCTTTCCCTTCTTTAATATCTCTTTGGGGTATAAGCCCAATAGTAACACAGCTGGATCAAAGGGTAGGCACAGTTTGATAAATATTGGGGCATAATTCCAGATTGCTCTCCAGAATGGTTGGTTTCGTTCACAACCCCACCAACAATGCATCAGTGTCCCCGTTTTCCCGCATCCCCTCCAACATTCATCATTATTTTTTCCTGTCATCTTAGCCAATCTGACAGGTGTGTAGTGGTATCTTAGAGTTGTCTTAATTTGCATTTCTCTGATCAATAGTGATTTGCAACACTCTTTCATATGAGTGGAAACAGTTTCAGTTTCATCATCAGAAAATTGTCTGTTCTATCCTTTGACCATTTGTCGATTGGAGAATGGCTTGATTTCTTATAAATTAGAGTCAATTCTCTATATGTATTTTGGAAATGAGGCCTTTATCAGAACCTTTAACTGTGAAGATGTTTTCCCAGTTTGTTGCTTCCCTTCTAATCTTGTTTGTATTAGTTTTGTTTGTACAAAGGCTTTTTAATTTGATGTAATCAAAATTTTCTATTTTGTGATCAATAATGGTCTCTAGTTCATCTTTGGTCACAAATTTCTTCCTCCTCCATAGGTCTGAGAGATAAACTAGCCTAGGGACCTATGGGTCCATGCTTTAGGCCCATTTTGATCTTATCTTGGTATATGGTGTTGTGTGGGTCCATGCGCACTCCTTCTTTCAACAGAGGAAATTTTAGAAGTTAAAACTATTCTCAGAGAGCAAAATAGCCACACAGTAAGTGTAGGAAAACTGTGAAGAAATAGTGTGGGTTAAGAGAATCCCAGGAGAAAATTCCAAAACAAAATTAATTCTAAAATAATTACAAAGAGAGTCCTAAAGAAAAAAAAATCAATTGACCACAAAGCTTGAAGAAAGAGATAAGTAATAAAATTTGAGCTTTTGATGAAAAACTATACTTCTTGCCATTGTGAGAGGCTGAGGCTGAAGGGAGGCATGACCACCTATGTTCTAAAACAAAATAAAGCTGGAGATGCAAAGGGCAGAACTCTGGAGAAGTAAACTTGAAAGAAGGTGTTAACTCAGTAGAATTGATAAGACAATGGTTATCTAGTTTAGCATGGTGATTAATAGTTGTCCAGTTCAGTATGATTGATTTAATCTTACAACAAGATGTTAACTCAGTGGAATTAATATAATGAGTCTCTAGTTTACATGTACTTAGTACTTAATATATTCTACAAGATTAACACCTATGATGATGTATACTTATAATAGAGTATATAAGAACCAACAAGTACTGGGAGAGAGACATTCCATCTCCCACAATCGTGGTGGCTCTCCATTCATTTCTCCACTGAGACCAAGGCCCATCTGAAGGCCTAAGCTCACTAGAATGTTACATATTAGGAGTTAAAGCCAGCTTAGCTTCTGAACTTAGGCTGATCAAAATGTGGTTAAGTTCATGCGAGTAGAGGGTCACCAGGCAGGAAAAAGGTGGCAAATTAAAAGCTTTTATGCTCAATATTGAACTTTGTAGGTAGAAAGAGAGGGAGGTTAAGAATAAGGAACTAAGGAAGAAGCAAAAGTTGAAAGGATCATAGATAATTTAGAACAAAGTTGGGAAATTTTAGCAAGATATAATATACCCTAAAAAAAGTAATGGAGGAAGTAGATTAAATAGAGCAAAATCAAAAAGCAGAAAAACTGAAAGAATATATGATATGTAAGATCATGGAGATAAAATTTAAGAATTGTCAGGTTTTTAGAAAAGCTAAGGGGGAAATCTAGTGTCTATATTTCATGAAGGAGAATAGAAGGCTTGGATAGAATCTATTTCTTTATATCTTTAGTTCTTAGTAACGGCCATATACAAATACTTCTTGGTTGATTGACAGGGAAAAGCAAAACAACAAAACCAAGCTACAAAGATAAACCACTTTGGACAATTTTAATATAGTAAATGATGATCAAGGACAGAAAGAGCACCATTGTCTCTTGAGAATCCCAGCTTCTCTAAGGATCAACAAGGAAACAAAAAGAGACAAGCTCATATGTCGCATGTTCTGAATTAGGGTTCTTAGGGGAGAAGGAGGGAGGATCTTAATAGTTCTTATAATTGTTGTGCTGCAGCAGAAGAGAATCAAAACGGAAGGCAGGGAAGGGAAAGTGTTAGTATCATGGGAGCCTCATTTTTATTTGAACTAGGCAAGGGGAAAGTGGAGGAGGGGAATTTTAGTGGTAGGAATATAATAAATAGAAACCATAAAAAGGGGGTTGAGAAGGAAGGAGTGACAGGTGATAGCCACAGGAAGAGCTAGAAGGGAACTCAAAGATCTTGGGTGCATCCTCCTTGTTTTACAGATTAGGAAGTGAAGGCTGACAGTGGTCAAGTGATTTGTCCAGCTTCTCCCAAGAAAGTAAGTGACCAGATAAGGATTCAGACTCTGATCCTCTAATTATAAATCCAGTCCACATTCCCTGACACAATGCTTTTAAGGATGTCATTGTTTAAACAGTGTGAGCTGGAAATCCCTGAGCCCTAGAGTGAGAGACAGGACAGACTGCACCTGGCATCTAGACTACCCTCCCCTCTTCTTTCACAGATGAAGAAACTGAGTCCCAGAGAAGAGACATAAATAATCATAATTTACACTCACATAGCACTTGAAGAAGCTTACAGAACACTCTACATACCATAAAGTCAATGGCGCAAGTATTTTTAATTCCCATTCCAATTAAGGCAATAGCATCCTAGGGGTAAAAGTCCCTTGACTCTGGTCTCCAACCTGATAAACACCAAAGAACAGAAGCTCTACAGCTGGCCGTCTTTCTACCATGATACTTGGTTTGTGGTCATTTGTTTCTGAAACTGAAACTGAGAAAACTGAGAAAAATTCCAAAATTGAGAAAAGTTGTCACTGAGGCTTTCCTGTATCATATTTTATGTTCATCAGCACTTCTTCAGAACTTTACTCACTGGGGACTAAAACACCTACTGAGTACAGAATAAACTTCCATGGGTTTGACTGACATAAGGGATTCCTTATCCTCAAATGCAAAAACGGAGAAATATTAATTAATTAATACAAGTTCTTTAGAGATAACAGTGCTCTCCAGGAGTATCATCAGAAATAGGCCCGTGAACAAAAGACATCAGGCTTGATATTCGCTAAGATCATCTTGTCTCCAGCAGAGGGTGCAATTGCTTTGATTATGTGAGACTTCTAAGCTTGAAGTGAATTTTGATAACTGATTTTCCTTTTATTCTGCCTTATTTTCCCACCTAATTCAAAGGTGAAATTTTGTGGCACATCACATTTGTGATTTTAATAGTTGAGTTATTTTTTTCAGTTCAGAACCAGTTTGGTTTTAGTAAAAAGGAACTAAAGAAGAAATGTCTTGGTAACCAGGTGTAGCTTTGTCTGGCAATTGAATCCAGATCAGTTTGACAGATTGACAGATCAACCTACTCTTTCCCTTTAGAAATCTTTCTCCAAGTTCAAAAGAAGTCTAGGAATGAGAGGATCCTAGAGATAATTAGAAGGGGAAAATTCTCTGGCTCACCTCATCCTAGCCTGAAATGAGGAACATTCCCTGTTCTCTTCAGGATGCTTTCTTCTCTCAGGCCTTAATTTTTGCACTGACAGGCTTGGATACAACCACTAGGGAATGAAAATATACTTTATTAACATTTTCAGATAGTGGAAGACCTTCTAATGGAAGGACAGGTAGTTGAACCATCCCAACCCCTCCTATAATGGGGAAGTTTTTTCTAGGCTTCATGTCAGGGAAGCAAAGGGAAGGTAGATGCTATGGATAGATTCTCACAGCTTCACCAACCCTGGAATGCTGATTGGTCCTACCTCATTTCTTCCCATTTTCCCACATATTCTATCGTATCTCGAGGTCTTAACTTTGCTTTCCCTGCTATGTGTCATATTGGCAGGGCCCAGGACTCCTGTTCCTTTCCCCCCAATCTGTTGACAAAGCAGGAAGCAGAGAGGACCAGTGAAAGTCTCAATTATATGCCTTATTTGCTTCCTGGAAAAAAAGATTTCCATCTCCATAGTCCAAAAGCCCAAAAATGTACAGATCTCTGGGTAATGACTGCATACCATTCTTCAAATCTCTATAATAGTGCCCTTTGGGGAGGAGTTACTATTGAAAAAATAATAATATTGCTGAAATACAAAAGTCAGAATTATTTGAATTTGAAATTTATATAATTTTTTGAAATTAGGGATCACTTACAATTTTAAAACATTCAAAATACTATATTTAAAATTATTTTTAAAATGTCTAGACTTCAAAAGCTGAAGCTTAGACAAGTTATATGACTGGTTCCAGGTTACAAAGCTAGTTAATAACATTTAATTAAATTAGAGGAGTATTTTGTCATAGATCACTTCAATCAACTACCAATAATTGATGGTTTAATAGATCATGTTTCTATAAGATTAAAGTCCTTTTCTCATAACCCTCTAATGTGGTTCATTCTTTTATTCAGTAAGATCCTTTTAAGTACCTTCTCCATATACTATGCTAAGATGATAGGAAAAATAGAAAAAAATGTGAAATATTTTATTGGAAAAACAACTGACTTAGAAAATAGATCAAGGAGAAAAAAATATATGTAATAATTACTGAACTACCTGAAAGTTATTATTAAAATAAAAAGAGCCCAGATATAATGTTTTAAGATATTAACAAGAAAAACTTCCCTAATATCCTAGAAACAGAGAAAGCACCAACAAGTACTTCCTGAAAGAGATTCCAAAAATGAAAACTCTCAGGAATATTATAGCTAAATTCTAGAGTTCCTAGGTCAAGGAAAAAACATTACAAGCAGCTGGAAAGAAACAGTTCAAGTATCATTCAACCCCAGTCAAGATAACACAAGATTTAGCAGCTTCTACATTAAATAACCAGAGAGCTTGGAATATGATATTCCAAAAGGCAAAGGAACCTAAGTTGCAATCAAGAATTACTTGCCAAGCAAAGCTCACACACACTCACTGCTGAGTATGTAAATGTAACAACCAACAAGGAAGGAATGAGCATAAGAAAAGGGGAGAGAATGATTTAAAAAGAGAGAGAGAGAGGACAGATTAAAAGAGAGAATGGTCAGAAGCAAAACAGACTTTTGAGAGGAGACCAGGTTAAAAAAAAAAGTGAAGGATAAACAGAAAACAATAGATGGGGCAATTATACTGATATTTTTCAATTATTTCCAGTTCTTTGTGACCCTCGCTGGGATTTTCTTGGCAAAGATACAGAACTGGTTTGCCATCTCCTTCTTTAATTCATTTTACAGATGAAACTTAAGCAAACAGGGTTACGTGACTTGCCCAGAGTCACACAGCTAGTAAGTGTCTGAGGCCACATTTGAACTCAGGAAGAATCTTCCTGAGTCCAGCCCTGACACTCTATCTACATCACCACCTAGCTGCTTTATATTGGAGTAGAGTATCTCTACTGAATTTTAGGGGAATAGAGGAAAATATCTTTGTATCCAGGGGCCCAGAATAGTGTCAATTAATGAAATTTTTCATTTTGGGCATAGCATCTTTTAATGCAAAAAAAAATGCATTTTGGAAGTCTGTTTATTTGTTATTAATATAAAATTTGAATATCATACACTCAGTAGTTTTTGAACAATTAGCATATATTTTAGCTTGCGTATTGTCAATATTAAAATACCTGAGGGTTTTTTTTATTTTGAAAAAACTGGCAATTATTCCCTCTTTCCTTCTTATTAATTATTATGATAGTCCAGATATAAGTAAGTTTTTGCCCATTTGTTCAAGTATGAAGCTTTTCTGCTTTATTAATTTCATGTTTACATAGCTGTTATATATTTTTAAAATTTCATTATTATTGAGTCCCATAAGTAAGGTTCCTTTTATATTCTCTGTATGCTTATCTTATATCTAGATTTTAAACTTTTTCAAGCAACTTTTTATCTTGGTGTCTAGAATAGAGCCATAAGCATGTGAATAAATTGAATTAAGTTCCCGTGGATTTTAATGAAAACCAATAATCTGACTTAACTTTCCCTTAACTTCTAAATAATATTAATTGAATGGAATATAATTTTCTAGTCAATGTTTTAAACATATAATTATAAAAATATATAATTATGTTTAGTATAACAGCATTATAATAGACAGTTCATAAGCCTCTTATAATATCATTTTAGATTGACCCTTGAAGAAAATATAAAAAAAATATGTAGAGCTAGTTCTGTGTTGAAAAATTATGCTGTGTTTTAAGAACTGAAATGATATTGCAAACTAAAGGCACATGAGAGTGCTCTAAGTAGTCAACAATAAAGGAAAAATGTTTAGCTACTAAAAATGATACTGTCCAATATAGCAATGTCCACTTTTAAAAGCACTAATGAATTTAGGTTCCTGTGGTTGAGCAAATTGACTAACACTTTATAATATACAGTTTATTATATATATATATGTATTTATAGTTTATAATATATGTGTATATACATATTTATAGGCTATAATATAAGTTTATATTATACAGTTTCCTGGATAACTTTAATAATATGAAATGACTGTGATATTGCATTTAAGAGACTCCTATACAGAAGAGATTCCAATCCTGAGGGCATCAAGTTTACTAAATGCTTCCAGGTTAGAGATTCAAGTCAATTAAGTGAACATTAAATGTTGTTCAGTCTGTTTTCAGCAACATCATTTGGAGTTTTCTTGGCAAAAATAAACTTTAATGATTTCCCATTTCTTTCTCCACCTCATTTTACTGATCAGGAAACTGAAGTATACAAGGATAAGTGATTTGTTCAGTGATACACAGGTAGTCTGAGGCCAGATTTGAGCTTACTAAGAAAAGTCTTCTTCTGGACTTCCAGCTCTATACTCTGTCCACTGTACCACCTAGCTTGTTAAATGTCTATTATTTGTTTAATATAGAAAAAGGAAAAACAAAAATCTTCTTATCATCAAAAAGTGGACATTCTGTAGGAAAAGTAAAATATGAGAGATGAGAACTGTGGCCAGTGAGGCAGAAAAGCCCTCTTGGAGGAGGAGGAGGCAGTTGCTGACTGATAGGCAAGTGACTTTCCTTAGTTGGGAATCTACCTTTGTAAAGGGATGGAATTAAGAGACAGAGTAACCTCCGTAAGCAGCAGGTCAGACAGTTTGTCTGGAGCGAAACATAAGCAAGAAATCAGAGATTGCCTTATGGGAGGCACAGGATGAAAGGAGAGAGAATAAATGGGGGTGGGTGGGAATACAATTAGCAATAATAATTGTTAAAAAAAATTCAAAGCAAGTTTCTCTGATGGAATATTATTGTTCTCTGGGAAATCTTGAGGAAACTCTCAGGCAAAAAACAAACAATAACAAAAAACACCTTGAAAGTCCTCCATGAACAAAGTGAAATATTGTAGATACAAAGTAATAGCAATGTTCTAGGATGACCAACTGTAAATGACTTTGCTATTCTTAGTAGTACAATCATCCATAACTACTCTGAAGGAATTATGAAAAATCCTATCCATACCCAGAGAAGGAACTGATCTAGTCTGAATACAGATTAAAACATTCTCTATTTCTTTCTCTCTCTTTATTTTTAGCTTAATTTTTCTTGAGGGTTTTCATTTTCATGGGAATCTGTTTTCTTTCACAAATTGACTTTTATGGAAATGTTTTACATAACTTCACATATGATTTCTTAGTTATGGGTGGCTATAAGAGAGAGAACCTAGAATTCAAAAATCTTAAAAACAAAAAAAATTGTTTTGAATGTAACTGGGGAAATATTAAATTTTTTTAAAAAATAGAAAATACCTCATTGGATATATAATGCTCTTCAAAACCAGCCCTTCCTTTTTTTTTTTTTCCCTTCAAGAAGATCTGAGTTCAAACTCAGCTTCAGACATTTACTGTGTGTCCCTAGGTAAATCACTGAGTCTCTATGTGTGGGATGTAAAAGATCCTTACCCAAAATGACTACTTAGAGTTCACTCAAAGTAGAAAGCAGAAAAGGTTGTATATATATATATATATATATATATATATATATATATATATATATATATATATATATATATATATATATATATATATATATATATATATATATATATATATATATATATATATATATATATATATATATATATATATATATATATATATATATATATATATATATATATATATATATATATATATATATATATATATATATATATATATATATATATATATATATATATATATATATATATATATATATATATATATATATATATATATATATATATATATATATATATATATATATATATATATATATATATATATATATATATATATATATATATATATATATATATATATATATATATATATATATATATATATATATATATATATATATATATATATATATATATATATATATATATATATATATATATATATATATATATATATATATATATATATATATATATATATATATATATATATATATATATATATATATATATATATATATATATATATATATATATATATATATATATATATATATATATATATATATATATATATATATATATATATATATATATATATATATATATATATATATATATATATATATATATATATATATATATATATATATATATATATATATATATATATATATATATATATATATATATATATATATATATATATATATATATATATATATATATATATATATATATATATATATATATATATATATATATATATATATATATATATATATATATATATATATATATATATATATATATATATATATATATATATATATATATATATATATATATATATATATATATATATATATATATATATATATATATATATATATATATATATATATATATATATATATATATATATATATATATATATATATATATATATATATATATATATATATATATATATATATATATATATATATATATATATATATATATATATATATATATATATATATATATATATATATATATATATATATATATATATATATATATATATATATATATATATATATATATATATATATATATATATATATATATATATATATATATATATATATATATATATATATATATATATATATATATATATATATATATATATATATATATATATATATATATATATATATATATATATATATATATATATATATATATATATATATATATATATATATATATATATATATATATATATATATATATATATATATATATATATATATATATATATATATATATATATATATATATATATATATATATATATATATATATATATATATATATATATATATATATATATATATATATATATATATATATATATATATATATATATATATATATATATATATATATATATATATATATATATATATATATATATATATATATATATATATATATATATATA
Source organism: Antechinus flavipes (assembly GCF_016432865.1). Lineage (NCBI taxonomy): Eukaryota > Metazoa > Chordata > Mammalia > Dasyuromorphia > Dasyuridae > Antechinus > Antechinus flavipes. The sequence goes on along the minus strand of NC_067403.1, from coordinate 190,947,231 downwards.
TATATATATATATATATATATATATATATATATATATATATATATATATATATATATATATATATATATATATATATATATATATATATATATATATATATATATATATATATATATATATATATATATATATATATATATATATATATATATATATATATATATATATATATATATATATATATATATATATATATATATATATATATATATATATATATATATATATATATATATATATATATATATATATATATATATATATATATATATATATATATATATATATATATATATATATATATATATATATATATATATATATATATATATATATATATATATATATATATATATATATATATATATATATATATATATATATATATATATATATATATATATATATATATATATATATATATATATATATATATATATATATATATATATATATATATATATATATATATATATATATATATATATATATATATATATATATATATATATATATATATATATATATATATATATATATATATATATATATATATATATATATATATATATATATATATATATATATATATATATATATATATATATATATATATATATATATATATATATATATATATATATATATATATATATATATATATATATATATATATATATATATATATATATATATATATATATATATATATATATATATATATATATATATATATATATATATATATATATATATATATATATATATATATATATATATATATATATATATATATATATATATATATATATATATATATATATATATATATATATATATATATATATATATATATATATATATATATATATATATATATATATATATATATATATATATATATATATATATATATATATATATATATATATATATATATATATATATATATATATATATATATATATATATATATATATATATATATATATATATATATATATATATATATATATATATATATATATATATATATATATATATATATATATATATATATATATATATATATATATATATATATATATATATATATATATATATATATATATATATATATATATATATATATATATATATATATATATATATATATATATATATATATATATATATATATATATATATATATATATATATATATATATATATATATATATATATATATATATATATATATATATATATATATATATATATATATATATATATATATATATATATATATATATATATATATATATATATATATATATATATATATATATATATATATATATATATATATATATATATATATATATATATATATATATATATATATATATATATATATATATATATATATATATATATATATATATATATATATATATATATATATATATATATATATATATATATATATATATATATATATATATATATATATATATATATATATATATATATATATATATATATATATATATATATATATATATATATATATATATATATATATATATATATATATATATATATATATGTATACATATTTATACAGCCTTGAGAGATAAAGGAAGAGAAAGCACTCACAGCAGGAGGGCCAAAGAGTCAGTGAATACACACCATTTTTACAGGTTTTGTTACAAGAGGTTATACCACAAATTAGAAAGCCTTAAGAAGTGTGGGGCTTCCTAATTGGATATTGCTGCCAAAAGAGATGGGAATGGAATGTTTCAGTTTCCCTGAAATTACCTGCTTTCTAGGAAACCATAAATCAACAGATAACTAAGGGGACAGTGTTTAAACTAATAGACACAATGATGTCAAACATTTATAAATGTCACCAGTTTAGATTAAGTAAATATGTCTGTAACTGGCCTAGGTTTAAGTAAATAGAGGCCTGCACATATTGTAGGTCATAGGGACATACAGAAATAATGAATTTTATTTTCTAAGTCAGTTGTTTTTCCAATAAGTACATCTTTCCATTCCACACAGCTACCTGCCTCAGTTTTCTTTTCTGTAAAAATGGACATCATAATAACACCTATATCCTAGGATTGTTGTGAGGATCAAATGTAAAGTGCTTAGTGCAGAACTTAACACAGAAAATGTGATTTATTATGCAAGCAGTGGGCTAATTTCCAAGGGAATTTTAGTAAAGAGTCAGATCCAGGAGATAATTGTGACATTAATTAAAGTGGGCTAAAGTTCCAAGGAAATCTAAGCAAAGAGTCAGAATTAAGGAGATAATTTTTTTGGAAACAGAAACAAAGATTAAGTTGATATGCTAATATGATGGCTTAGAGGTACAATTGAAAGGTGGTAGGAGTGAGATAGTTCCCATCATTAAGTTCTATAACTTACTATAAGAAGTGACAGGTAGCTGTAATTATAAAAGCTACATGAGTGGAATATCACGATCGCTCTATATTTGAGGAATAGAAATTTGGCAGTTGTGTAAGAGATAGATTGAAGAGGGGAAGCCTATGGAAGAAAGATAAATTTGGGGCTACAACAATAATCCTGGTAAGTGAGGAAAGTCTGAATTAAGAATGTTATTAGTACTTGCCACAAAGTTCCTTGTAATTTCTTAACTGTGAACTTCTTATATTCTCTCCGTAAAATATAACTACCTCGAGGAGAAGAGATATTTAATTTTTTTTTCTTTTTATGGATAGAGTTGGGCACAGCACTTTACTTTTTGAAGTAAATATTGTTATACTCTGTTGGGGTTGTTTCCTTATCTCTAATATGAAAGTGTTGAATAGAAGGATTTCTAAGTTCCCTTCAGGGCTAAATTATTTATTCTTAATATCCTATGATATAATGATGGCTTAATATAAATATCAACTTTCCTTGTTAATGTCATATTTATGTTCTATTTTCAAGTATATATTTAATCATGATTGTTTCATTTTTTTTTGTTGTTGTTGTTATTGTTCAATGACAGCAAAGGGTAAGCAATTCCTTTAAAACTTGGCCACAGTTTAAAAAAATGAGATAGTTGTTCAAATGTATTCAAAAAGATATTCTCTGGACTGAAAAATAATTAATTGAACTGTGATACAGTAGTCTGATTTTTTTAAAAAAATAAATCTACTTTTAGTGAAACAAAGTATATTATGTAGATTGTGAATTCAGGAAAGCCTGAATTTTAGACCTACCTTATATACCACTGGCTCACTTGACTTGAACTTTATTTAACTTCTCCATGCCCCAGGCAACTCCCTCAAACTGTAAGCTGTGAAACAATTGTTTTTTTGGTGAAGGGAGCCCCCACTTCTTTAAAAATATTATTTTGAAAATTTTTGAAAATAACACACAGGTAAATTGTTTTGCTCAGACTCTTGATCAAGTTTTATTTTTTTTAAATTTATTTTATTATAGCTTTTTATTTACAAAACATATGCATGGATAATCTTTCAACACTGACCCTTGCAAAACCTTCTCTTCCAAATTTTCCCCTCCTTCCCCCTATACCCTGCCCCAGATGGCAGATAGTCCAATACATGTTAAATATATTACAAATATATGTTAAATCCAATATATGTATACATATTTATACAGTCATCTTGCTGCACAAGAAAAATCAAATCTAGAAAGAAAAATACCTGAGAAGGAAAACAAAAATGCAAGCAAACAATAACAGAAAGAGTAAAAATGCAATGTTGTGGTCCACACTGAGGTCCCTTAGTTCTCTCTCTTGGTGTAGATGACTTTCTTCATTATTCAACAATTGAAACTGGTTTGAATCATCTCATTGTTAAAGAGAGCCATGTCCATCAGAATTGATCGTCATATAGTCTTGTTGTTGCTGTGTACAATGATCTCTTGGTTCTTCTCACTTCACTTAACATTTATTCATGTAAGTCTCTCCAGGACTCTCTGAAATCATTCTGTTGGTCATTTCTTGGAGAACAATAATATTCCACAATATTCATGTATCATAATTTATTCAGCCATTCTCCAATAGATGGCATCCATTCTGTTTCCAGTTTCTAACCACTACAAAAAGGGCTGCCACAAACATTATTTTTGCAAATGTGGTTCTCTTTCCCTCCTTTAAGATCTCTTTGGGATATAAACTCAGTAGAAATGCTGCTGGGTCAAAAAGTATGCACAGTTTGATAACTTTTTGAGCATAGTTCCAAATTGCTCTCCAGAATGGTTGCATCCATTCACAGTTCCACCAACAATGTATCAGTGTTCCAGTTTTCCCACATACCCTCAAACATTCATCATTATCTTTTCTTGTCATCTCAGCCAATCTTTCAGGGGTGTAATGATATCTCAGAATTGTCTTAATTTGGATTTCTCTGACTAATAGTGATTTGGAGCACTTTTTCATATGACTAGAAATAGATTCAATTTCTCCGTCTGAAAATTGTTCATATCTTTTGAGCATTTATCAATTGGAGAATGGCTTGATTTCTTATAAATTTGAGTCAATTTTTTATATATTTTAGAAATGAGGCCTTTATCAGAACCTTTGAATGTAAAAATGTTTTCCCAGTTTATTGTTTCCTTTCTAATCTTGTCTACATTAGTTTTGTTTGTACAAATACTTTTTAACGTAATATAATCAAAATTACCTGTAAGGATCTCTAGCTCTTCTTTGATCACAAATTCTTTCCCTTTCCACAGGTCTGAGAGGTAAACTATCCTATGTTCCTCTGATTTATTTATAATATCATACTTTATGTCTAGATCATGAACCTACTTTGACCTTATCTTGGTATATGGTGTTAGATGTGGGTCAATGCCTAGTTTCCTCCATACTAGTTTCCAATTTTCCCAAGAGTTTTTGTCAAATAGTGAATTCTTATCCCAAAAGCTGGGTTCTTTGGGTTTTGTCAAACACGAATTTGATATAGTTATTGACTATTTTGTCCTCTGAATCTAACTTATACCACTGATCAACTAGGCTCTTTCTTAGCCAGTACCAAATGGTTTTGATGACCGCTGCTTTATAATATAGTTTTAGATCTGATACAGCTAGGCCACCTTTATTTGCTTTTTTATTTATTAATTCCCTTTTGTTCTTTCAAATGAGTTTTTTTGTTATTTTTTCTAGGTCACTAAAATAGTTTCTTGATAGTTTGATTGGTATAGCACTAAATAAATAGATTAGTTTAGGTAGTGTTGTCATCTTTATTATATTCACTCGACCTATCCAAGAGCACTTGATATTTTTCCAAATGTTTAGATCTGACTTTATTTGTTGGAAAGTGTTTTGTAATTTTGCTCATATAACTCTTGACTCTCCCTTGGCAGATAGATTCCCAAATATTTTTTCCTATCAACAGTTATTTTAAATGGACTTTCTCTTTGTATCTCTTGTTGTTGGATTTTGTTAGTGATGTATAAAAATGGTGATGATTTATGTGGATTTATTTTGTATCCTGCAACTTTGCTAAAGTTGTGGATTATTTCTAATAGCTTTTTAGTGGAATCTCTCTGGTTCTTTAAGTATACCATCATATCATCTGCAAAGAGTGATAATTTGGTTTCCTTATTACCTACTGTAATTCCATTAATCTTTTTTTCTTCTTTTATTGCCAAAACTAGCATTTCTAATATAGCATTGAATAGTAATAGTAATAACGGGCAAACTTGCTTCAGTCTTGATTTTATTGGGAATGGTTCCAGTTTATCTTCATTACATATGATGCTTACTGATGGTTTTAAATAGATGCTACTGATTATTTTAAGGAAAAGTCTATTTATTCATATACTCTCTAGTGTTTTTAATAAGAATGGGTGTTCAATTTTATCAAAAAGATTTTTTCTACCTCTATTAAGATGATCATATGGTTTTTGTTAATTTGGTTATTGATATAGTCAATTATGTTAATAGTTTTCTTAATATTGAACCAACCCTGAATTCCTGGTATAAATCCGACTTGGTCATGGTGTATTATCTCTGTAATCTCTTTGCTAATATTTTATTTAAGATTTTTGCATCAATATTCATTAGGGAGATTGGTCTATAATTTTCTTTCTCTGTTTTTGTCCTATCTGGTTTAGGTATCGGTACCATGTCTGTGTCATAAAAGGAATCTGGTAGGACTCCTTCAATCCCTGTTTTTTCAAATAGTTTATATAGCATTGGAGTTCATTGTTCTTTAAATTTAGTAGAATTCACATGTAAATCCATCTGATCCTAGGGATTTATTCTTAGGGAGTTGATTAATAGCTTGTTCGAATGTTTTTTTTTTTCTAAAATGGGACTATTTAACCAATTTACTTCTTCCTCTGTTCATGTGGACAACTTATATTTTTGAAGGTATTCATCCATTTTATTTAAGTTATCAAAGTTATTGGCTTAAAGTTGGGCAAAGTAACTCCTAATTAGTGCTCTAATTTCCTCTTCATTAATGGCAAGTTATCCCTTTTCATTTTTAAGACTAACAATTTGATTTTCTTCTTTTCTTTTTCTAATCACATTTACCAAGGGTTTATCTATTTTGTTGGTTTTTCATAGAACCACCTCTAAGTTTTATTTGCTAATTCAATAATTTTTTTACTTTCAATTTTATTAATCTCTCCTTTTATTTTTAGAATTTCAAATTTAGTGTTTGAGTCGGGGTTTTTAATTTGCTTCTTTCTAGCTTTTTTAGTTGCAAGCCTAATTCATTGATTTTCTTTTTCTCTATTTTATGCAAGTAGGGCTTTAGAGATATAAAATTTCCTCTTATTACCACTTTGACTGTATCTCACATATTTTGGTATGACGTTTCATTATTGTCATTCCTTTGGGTGAAATTATTACTTGTGTCTTTGCTTTGCTGTTTCACCCAATTATTTTTTAGGATGAGATTATTTAGTTTCCGATTGCTTTTTAGTCTATTTTTCCCTGGCTTTTATTGAATGTAATTTTTTATTGCATTGTGATCTGAAAAGGATGCGTTTACTATATCTGCCTTTCTTCATTTGAATTTGAGGTCTTTATATGCTAATATATGGTCAGTTTTTGTATAGGTTCCATGAACTGCCGAGAAGAAAGTGTACTCCTTTCTGTCTCCATTTAGTTTTCTCCAAAGATGTATCATACCTAACTTTTCTAGTGTTCTATTTATCTTTTTAACTTCTTTCTTATTTATTTTGTAATTTGATTTATCTAGTTCTGAGAGCTCAAGGTTGAGATTTCCCACTATTAAAGTTTTGTTGTCTGTTTCTTCTTGTAGCTCTCTTATGATATAATTTTAGATCATATCCAGCTAGGCCACCTTCATTTAATTTTTTTCATTAGTTCCCTTGAAATTCTTGACCTTTTCTTCTTTCATATGAATTTTTTTGTTATTTTTCTAGGTCATTAAAATAATTTCTTGGGAGTATGATTAGTATAGCACTAAATAAATAAATTAGTTTAGGAAGTATTGTCATCTTTATTATATTAGCTTGACCTATCCAAGGGCACTTAATATTTTTTCCAATTGTTTAGATCTGACTCTATTTGTGTGGAAAGTATTTTGCAGTTTTGCTCATATAGTTGCTGACTTTCCCTTGGCAGATAGATTCCCAAATATTTTCTATTATCAATAGTTATTTTAAATGGAATTTCTCTTTCTATCTCTTGCTGTTGGATTTTGTTAATGTTGGATGAAATAATCCTACTTTAGGTCAACAAAATGTCATCTCTGCCTCTGACCACTTCTCTAGCTTCAATGTCATTTTAAGTACATTAGTTTTTTTTTTTTTTTTAAGTTCTCTTTATGGCTGATTCAATAAGAAGATACTACATATGAAATTGAGGATGATCATAATAGTAAGAGAAGTTGCTATAGGAACTACTGATATTTTTCAAATGCATTTAGCACAGTTTGTATAACATCTGTGAATGTGACTAGGCACATTCCCTAGAGTGCCGTGAAATAAATTTTTCTGAATTAGCAAACAGAATCCTTTCATTATTAATAGTTTTTCATTGTATAAATGTATATGGTTGTCCAATGTTTTAAAAACTAGGGCCCATTATGCTCTCTCCAAGCAAATTTTTCAGCTCAAGAGAAAAATATTCATTTCTATTTGAAGCCTATAACAGAGAAATATGAGTTAGAAGGGATGTCAGTAGCCACCTGGTTCAAACTCTGGCCCAAAGGAAGCCCTTTTGCAGACTTACTGCTTAAGAGATCCACTAGCCTTTGCTTGTAAGGGAAGAAGAGGAGCCTATGCTTTTGGAAACAGCATGTCTACTTTCAGAGAACTCAAAGCGTTAAGGAGCCTTTTCTTCTCTCAAGATTATGTTTTTTTGTTTTTGTTTTTGTTTTGCAGTATCTTCAGCTTAACTAGTTCTACTTTAGCAATCAAGCAGATGCTCCATTCTTTCTTCTGTGAAACAGCCCTAAAAATATTTGAAGCCGGCAGGCTTAGTACTTGCCCTCGTTTTTATAATAATAATTTTTTTTTTGCTTTGTTTTCATCATATTACATTATAAAATTAGCAAGGTGTCAATTTTAAAAAAATTCAATTATTTCCCCAGACCCTTTTAACACTTTTGGTTCCCTTTTAAATAACTGAATTTGAATTTCTAACACTTGTCTTTAGGATCTTTTCAACACATTTCTATAAACAGGTCTTGTAATTTCATTTTACCATAGAGAAATGTCTCAGGAAATTGAAATAAATGCTATTTGAGTTATCCAAGGACATGGAGGGGAGACAATACCTAAAAGTTGAGAACAAAATGTGATTTCTGCTGATGTTATTTTCCCTCAAAATATTTACCATTAAAGGACATTTGCCCTTTTGTATCACTCAGACTGTTACCAAAACAGGAAATGAGACACCTGAATTATGAGAACTAGATGGGAGCAAGTATGGCTGTTATGTCAAGAGAGTACAATAATGTTTCTTTTCTCTCTTTCTCTTTTCTTACTTCTTCTTTCCTTCTTTCCTGTTTTTTTTTGGTAAGGCAATTGGAATTAAATGATTTGGCCAGGGTCTCAGAGCTAGAAAGTATTAAGTGTCTGAAATCAGAGTTGAACTCAGATTCTTCTGACTGCATAACTGGTGCACTATCCATTATAACATCTAGCTGACCCATTATATCAATGTTTCTGCTCTTGCCAGCACTAATTTCAACCACTATATCCATAGCATGAATAATAAATCACATTTATATATAGATATCACTTCATAGTTTACCAAGATCTTAACCTATGTTGATAGATCTGATCTTCACAGTACTCTTGTAAGATAGGTAGTGTAACTGTTATTCTCATTTTGCAAAACAAAATTTGGGTCTTGGACATGTTCAGTGATTTGCCTATTAGTGCAAAAGTAGTAAATTACAAGCTTGGGGCCTGAATCTTGGCCTACTAATTTAAAATCCAGTTCACATTCCACCTATTTGTTTTCTCTCTTATTTGAACAACTGAACTTAATGAAATCATCATTTTAAAAAATCACAAATAGTAGTAGTTATATTAATAATGATGTACGCACAAATACATTTTCCATCCACCAATCTGTTAGCACAAGAAGGAAAGTTTGAAAAGTTCTGAAAGTAAGCTTTGCAAAGCATTTATTTTGATAACAATGCCATGAAGTATATATAGTTCAAATCTTCTTATCCCCTATGGACAATAAATGTCAGAGGAGTAAAATGATTTGCTCTTCCTGAAAAGCATGCTTGGGAGGGCTCTTATCTTTAAATTAAGTAACTTCCCATTGTCTTTAGGTGCATATACAGGCTCCTCTATTTGCCATTTAAAGTCCTTCACAAACTTGGTCCCAGTCTACCCTTTCAGTCTGGTTACACATCGCTCCCTTTCATGATGGTTCAAAGAGTTCCTTAAAAGCAAAAATGTAAAAAAGAGTGAGTATTTGTAAGCCGGACATGACTATTTTCAAGCTGCAAAATTCAGGCATCTTATATTAGCTGCAGTAGTCTTTGTTGATACAGTAATACACCAGATATAATACATAAGTAATGAAGTAAGCAAAATTTAACAAATAAATTGGTCTGACTTGTAAAAAATTAATATGAAATTATAATCTAAAACAAAAGAAAGAGAATATGCTATTTTTAAGAGGGCATTATAATTTAGGATTTCCATTTGCAAGAATACTGGGTTGAGAATCTTTTCAGCAGTTCTCCATGAATTCAGGAGTGCCAAATTATCTCTGACAAGGTTCCACAAGGTCCTTATGGATTCATTCTTGGAACTCACACTAACAGCCTAGATCCCCAGAGTTTAACAGCTATTCTTACTCTCTCCAAGAGTCTATGGGCAACCCTAAAGCCCTGAGGTTTCTAAAATTATTGCACCTGTCCCTCTATCCAGCATATCCCCATCTCCAGAATGATTAGTTTGCTAATATCTACCTTTTACAAAATAATGTTCATTAGAAAGGTATAGCAAGAATAAAAGGACAAAAGGCATTTCCCCAAACTGTGTGGTGTACTCTTCCCTGGGGACAGTGTGCTCAAATTTAAAGTTGAAAGGTACTTAGCCACATATGAAGGGAACACATTTGGTCAGTAGATACTGCAAGACTTTTTGCGTAAGGAGTTCTTTTCTCAATTTGAAGCATCCCCACCAAACTAACTTCTAGGTGTAGTGTCACTAAGAGGTGAGCTACTGTCTTGCTTAGCTGAGCTAGCTCCTTGTAACACATGACGTCCTCCCGCCATCGGACTGGGTCAAGCAGATCTCTGCTCAGGGTTGGCCCTTCAGCAGACTCAGCTGTTGCTGCTTCCAGCCCCAGAGTGTCTGCTATCTCCTGCAGCTGCTGAGGGGATCTCCGCTGGCTCTTCCAACCTTCTGAAGCTCACAGTCATAGCCTGTGCTATCCTGTGTCTGGATGCTCCTTGACCTAACGGTAGGAAAGAATAAATACAAAAGATACATGGAGGGGAGACAAGATAGTGGCAGCACATTCTAGCCCTCACTTAGAGGCTCTTCCTCACTTGAAAGCAGCCAGGGAGTGGAGAAGCATAAAAATAGAGTGAATTCACCGAGTTTTACGAGTAGATCAAGTTTGTCCCTGAATATGATTCTTCTAATGTTTAGCATAGTGTTTGCCATGAGGTAGCAATTAAATAAATGCATGTGATTCATGGACAATATTAATTTATGATGTTAAATCATGACTAGATGGTAAGCTCTATAAATCATGGAATCAGCATGAATATGGACCCCAGAGAGTCTCTGAGCCGCTCTAGACCTCCCCTGGAATCCCTTACCTAGCATCTCTGACAAGGGCCGTTATCCAGCCAGCCTCTGCATGGAGTCTTCTAATCCCATGAAACCCTCTGCCTCCTCCAACAGCATATTCCTTTTACATAGTTCTGGGTGTCAACAGTGTTTTCTTAACTAGAGCTGAAACTCACTTCTCAACCCACTTCTCTGCAATTTTTATCGATTATTTCCAGTTCTGCCTTCATGGTCCTAAGCAAAACAAGTCTTATCTAACTTCTGTACCCCCAGGCACTTCAGCCTGGCTGAAGAGGCAGGGCATCCTGAAGAAAGCCAGGGACTCAGACTTCCTTCACCCCCACCATCTTGATCTCCACTTCCCCTCAGAAGCAAATGGACATAGTGCAGGACCAGTACACAAGCCCTCAGAATGATAGTGCCCTCCTCTTCCCAGACTTTCATCCTTATTTCCAGTCTGTCTTCCATAGCCATCATTAAGGGGATTAATCCCCTGTGAAAAATGGACTCCCTCTTTTCGATACCACTAATAGCAGACATCAACCAATTTCCATCATTGGGCATTTAAGCCCCAAAGCTTCTGGAACAGTAGTGCTTTGAAGCCCACCTGCCCTGCTTCTAGGACAGCCCATGCAACCATCTGGGGAGCAGCCCTTCTGAAGAAGGGGCCAGCTACTCCCACCAGCTCCCAGCCAACTGGCCCAGTGGGGCAGGCAGGCAAGCCCTGGGGGGAGAGAGGTGGGGTGGATGAGGCAAATCCTGTCACTGTTACCTTGAGCACCACTTCCTCAGGCCATGATCAAGGTAGCCCTGGATCCCAAGCCTATGAGTCCTGGGAACAGCAGTGGCCTGCTTCCTGCCCTACATCCACCCTATGAAAATGTGACTGAGATGCTGCTGCTGCTCAATAATGCTGCATAAGAGGGCATTATTAGAAGCTGAATAGCTTTTTTAGCTGCTAGATCACATTGTTATCTTCATTTTGAGCTTATGGCTTGCTAAAAACCCATATTTCCCCCCACACACACATAAACACATATTTACTCTTCTTTAACTAACTCTTTTCCATCCTGAACTAACTTTTCTCACATTTAATTTTCTTACATTTGGCTCAACATTTTAGACTATCAAAGTCTTTTGGATTTTAATTCTAATTGTCCAGCCTGTTAATTGTCACCTCTAGATTTTTGGCATCTTCAAATTTGATAAACATGCTATGGATACGGAATGGATAAAAGCTTTAGCTAAGTATTTATCTCCCTTAACTCTTATCCCAGTCAGGCATTTAACGAATATTTGCTAAATTAATTGAAATGTTATTTATTCATAAAAGCAAGCAACACATTTTCTGATTACTTGAGTGATTTCTATCTTTTATACCAACAGGATGTTCGACAACGTTTTGTTGCTTCACTGTTTTCTCTGTCTCCTGCTAGAGTTAGTGTTATTGGAATGTCTGTGGTGAATTTGAAACTGGCTTTATCAATAGCAATTCGTTTCTCAGCAACTCGTCGTCAGTTTGGACCAAGTGATGGTGATGAAATTCCAGGTCTTGAATATCAAATGCAGGTATCAACTCATGATATGAGATTTTTTTTTATGTGATGGTGTGTCTGTGTGTGTGTGTGTGTGTGTGTGTGTGTGTGTGTGTGTGTGTGTGATAGAATTTATTTATATACTCTCTTAAATGGCTACTGTTAGGTGACTGAAGATTAGGGAAACTTTTCAAGGTAGAAGATAAAGCAGCAGAAGTGCACACCCCCAACACTGGAAGGCATTCAATCTTTAATCATTTGACTCAATGCCATAAGTCCCCAAACAACTAATCCTTGCCAATATCATTTTGGTAGTAAAGTTGCTTTTATATATTGCTTGGAACATGGTAAAAGGAATTTTATAATCAGTGTATTGCCTTTAATATTTTCATAACTTGAAAAAGAAGTGAAATAGTCATATAGCAGAAGTGGAGGCAAGGGGCCTGATTATTGGACGGAGGGCTATGAAATTTTAAAAGATTTGAAGGAAGGTCTCTACAAAGTATGGATCCTCCAAGGAATTTGTAGAATGATGTGAACAATAAAATGAAAAGACATGGAGGTGATGTGATCTCTATCAGTTAAAGGAGTACCCATATCACTGAGATCTGATCAATAAATAGTTGATTTGTAAATGTTGATTTTGACCATATTTCTTTTATAAACCTGTCATAAATGATCATTGAAATTTTCATTTGGCAGAATAGATGGCAGATAGATGGAAGAGACCATTAGGATGCAGTCTTTCATCATCATTATCCTCATCTTCTTGGAAAGATGGTGTTCCAGTGACTAGGAAGTCATGAGGCATTTCTTTCTGTTGTTTGGCATCTCTCATTGTTAGAAGGATTTTCTTTTTATTTCTTCATTTAAATAAAAGAATTTAAATGAAATGAAGTAAGAAACAAATTTGTCAGTAGGATGATGTGAGGTTGGTGGGGTATTAAAAAGGATATGATTTTGAAACTGGGTCAGAAAAAAATCATTGGAATAATTTTTAAAATTTTACTTAAATGTATAAAACATTTAGTGAAAAATAAGTATGAAGTGTATTATATTTATCTAAGATATTTTTTTCAGCAATGGCGCCTGATTCCTTACTTGGCAGCTGCATATGCCTTAGATCATTTTGCAAAAACTTTGTTTGAGGACATGACAGAATTTCTAAAAGGCTTTTTACAAAATGATAATAATATTATACAGGTAAGACGATACCAATTTTTTTTGGCATGCTTATAGTTGATAAAGTGATGCTAGTTAAATAACTATTTTATATCCAATAGAGACACAGTACCTTTTTAGGTCAAAAAATATTAAACTTTTTTTTTCATAGAGTTAGTGTTTAAGAAATATTTTGCGTTGTGGTGGATCATTGTATTGATAAAAATAGTAAGTCTTTCAGAGTTGATTCCCATTACAGTATTGTTGTTACTATGTACAGTGTTCTTTATTTTGCTCACATCATTTTGCATCAAATCAAATTTAATATTTTGTTGAAACCATCTCCTCCATCATTTTTATAGTACAACTTGTTCAGCCTTTCCCTCAATTAATAGCATCCTCTCACTTCCTAACTCTATCTCTACAAAAAGAGATGCTATAAATATTTTGATACAAATGGGTCTTTTCCCTTTTTCTTTGATCTCATCAGGATATAAACCTAGAAGTATATTATTGCTGGGTCAAAGGACAAGCAGTTTATAGCTCTTTAGAGATAGTTCCAAATTGTTCTCCAGAATGGTTGGACCAGTTCACAACTCCACCAACTTTGTATTAGTGTTCCTATTTTTCCACTCTCTCAGAAAAACAATTTTTGTTAATTTCTTCTACAGTTATAGTTGGTTCATAGAATTAAACATTGCATCATCAAAATTGTATGGTTGAAGAAGTATTAGAATGATGTACCAGAAATAGCACAGGATTAGCAACCAAAAACCCTTGGTTCTAATTCTCTGCCACAGGCAGCTTTGTGCCCAGTTCCTTCTGAGATGACTCACTTCCTCTGTAAAATGAGGCCCTAGATTGAATGATCTCCAAGTTCTCCCTTTGTCAACTCAATATTTTTTTTTTCCTAATGGCTATCCCTCTAGCTTTTTTCTCTGATACAACAAATGGTTCTCAAATTATAATCTGACTTATTCATCATTCCCATTCCCTTAACTATAAATAATGGGGACATTTAGGATAATACCAACAATAATCATTATAATATTATCTCACATATTTGTAGAGTACTCCAAGATTTGCAAAATTCATGGGAACCGTATGAGACAGGAAATGTAAATATTATCTTTTTTTTCATTTGGAGAAACAGAGACTCAAAAAACTAAAGGTATTTGCCATTAGTCACACAGATTAGTGTCAAAGCAAGTACTTGACCTCAGGTTTTCCTCCTGATTTCCAAATTCAGCTATACCATATGCATAAATTACCATGCCATTAATTTCCTATATATAATTTTGAAAAATAACTGTTGTTTGATAAGAAGAGCCTTCTTTGGAATATTACTGGTGTTTTGAGGTTTTAAAAATCTTCTGTTTAATCCTTCCTTTTTAAGGCTGAGCTTGGATATGAAATTCATGCATTAGCATCTGCTGGCAAACCTCTAGCTTCCTGGACTGCCCAGCAAGGAGCTCAGGAATGTCAAGAAGCTTGTGGAGGGCATGGTTATTTGGCCAGTAAGTGTGAGGATAGTCTTCTCTTTTGCCTCTAGTTCTACCATTTCATTTTAGATATCTTAAGACCCTTTTCTTCTGAACTAAAGATAATAATGCATTACATAGAATCTGTGAGAAGGAAAGCATTACATCATTTCAAGAGGAACTCAACGTCAGTCAATTTGAATTCTGACTTTCCTTTTAACTACTTGCATAATGTTCATTGACAGGATTCTCTCAGTGGGGAGAGAAAGTGGTACAATGACTCCCACTGACTTGTGGGAATCAGAATCCCTGAGTTCTAATCCTGGTTATGCCTAACTTGTTATGATGTGATTATGGACTGGTTACTTAATTCCTTCACATACCCAGTTTCTCATCTGTAAAATGAGGAGGCAAGATCCCTTACAAGACAAATGTTTTGTGAATTTAAAAATCAGTACAATTAGGAACATTATGTTTAAAAAAACATTTTAAAATACTCCATTTTGACAACTCAGATACTGATTTTACTGGTGAACATTTCAAAAATGAAAATACTTATATTTCAGTCTTTTTTAGTCCTTCAAGTTTTTGTATCAGCAAAAGTTTGATATCTCAACTGCCTCGTGCACCTTTCTCATAAACTTTTCAAATGATCAGAAATGTAAAAGCTTTCAGTGATAAATCTCTTTTGTTTAAGGATATCCCAGTGATACAAAGGTCTCCTCTCCTTTCTACTCAGTGGTATTTTACAGCAAAGCAATAATTCATATTTTTATAGATTTTGAAGTTTGCCAGGTACTTCTGCTTATTTAATGTCTTTGTCTTTGTATTAGAGTCATTACCCACAATCCTTTAGAAAATGAACCCAATCTGTGACAAAGAAAAGCAATTAAATAAGGACCATCAGATAAGGTAGACAATCAGGTATCTATTTAATGCCATGACAAAAGAAATATATTTACTATCTCTTCAGGACTTTCACTGTTTTTTCCATTCTTGGAGCTCAATTTTTTTTTGCCATTAAAAAAAAATCTTCTTGTAATGATTATGCCAACATTTGCCAAATTATGGAGAAAGCAAGGGAGTTCTAGAAAAAATCTATTTCTGTTTCATTGACTACACTAAAGTTTTTCACTATGTGGATCAAATGTGACAAGAGCTGAGAGTATCAGATAATCTTATTTGTATCCTGAGGAGTCTGTATGGAGGTATTGGATCAAGAAGCAACAGCTAGAACTGAGCATATAACAGCTGATTGGTTTAAGAATAAAAAAGGAGGTGGAGCCAAGATGGCAGAGATGATACACATTTCTCTCTGACCTTCCTTACAATCCTCACAATAATTATGAAATTCAGCCTCTGAATTAGCTCTGGATGGGCAAAACCTACTAATATGGGTTTGCAACAAATTATCAGCAGAAGGTAATTTCAAAGATTGCCAAAAAAGATTTGTTTCAACTGGAAACAGGAGGGAGGCAGCCAGGGCAACCAGTACAAATGCCAGCACAGATAGCTCAGTGTCTCCCACAGAGAATTTGCGGGAGGAAACAGACCAGAAAAAATCTATTTCAATCAGAAACGGGAGAGAGGCAGCAAAGCACAACAGCTGATCACAAACGCCAGCACAGACAGAGCAGAGCCCGGGGTAGAGCAGTCTCAGGGTGGTGGTACGACCAACATGGGGCAGAGAGTTTGCAGGAGGAAGCAGACCAGAGAAGGTCTATTTCAGTCAGAAGCAAGAGAGACACAGTGAGGCCTGAGCAGCTGACCACAGGTGCCAGCACAGACAGCTCAGAGTCTGGGAGCAGTGCAGTCTCAGGGTAGTTGAGCAGACTCTGACCACAAACTCCTGGGCAGACACCACAGAACCCCGGGACATTGCTAATGACTCCACTTGGCTGAGCCAGGACCAGGAATGAATCAGCACTGACCCAGTGCAGTGGTTGCTTGGAAAACCTCTCCTGTTCTAAAGGCAGACCTTAACTTAACTTTTAAAAAATGATCAAAAAAGTAAAGAGGATTCTAAAAATTGATAGCTTTTATGGTGAAAGAGAAGAACAGATTTCAAACTCTGAGGAGACTAAAGGCAGATTGTCTCCAGATGAAGCTCTAAAAGGTGAAATAACCTAGTCCCCATCATACAAGGCTCTCTAAGAACTTAAAAAGGATCTTAAAAGAGAGCTAGAAGGAAAATGGGGAAAGGAAATGAAAGCCTTATCAGAGAGTTTGGAAAATACAACACAAAATAGACATAGTGAAATGGAAAAAGCATGTAACTCATTAAAAGATAGATTTGATAAACTAGAAAAAGAAAGCAACTCCCAGAAAACCAGAATTTGTGAAACAGAAAAAGAAAATATCTTCTTAAAAAACAAAATTTGTGAAATGGAAAAAGAAAATAATTCTTTAAAAAACAGAATTTGTGAAATGGAAAAAAAAATTCCATAGAACAAAACAACTCATTCAAAAATTCAATTGGACATATACAAAAAGAAGTGAAAAAAGTAAATGAAGAAAATAACACGCTAAAATTCAGAATTGGACAAATGGAAATGAATGATTCAATAAGGCAACAAGAATCCATCAAGCAAAACCAAAAAGAAAAAATAGAAAAAAATATAAAATACCTAATAGGGAAAACAACTGACCTCGAAAATAGATCTAGGAGAGACAATCTAATGATGAAAAAAAGATCCTAGACACTATTATTCAGGAAATAATCAAAGAAAACTGTCAGGATGTCATAGAAACAGAAGGTAAAATAGACATTGAAAGAATTTATTGATAGCTACAGAAAGCGATCCCAAAATTAAAACTCCAAGAAATATTGTGGCTAAATTCCAGAACTATCAAACCAAGGAAAAATTACTATAAGCAGCCAGAAAAAAAACCAATTCAAATACCAAGGAGCCACAATTAGGATCACTCAGGATCTAACAGCTTCCACATTAAAGGATCAAAGGGCCTGGAATCTGATATTTTGAAAGGCAAAGGAACTTGGTATGCAGCCAAGAACTTACCCAGCCAAACTGAGCATTTTCTTCCAGGGAAGAAGATAGACATTGAATAAAATATGTGAATTCCATTTATTCTGATGGAAAAAAACAGAGCTAAACAAAAAGTTGACCTCCAAATATAGGACTCAAAAGAAGCATAGAAAGGTAAAAAGAAATCTTGAGAAGTGTATTTCTATCATGGGTATACATAAAGAGTACATGTATACATTGGTTTACTATTATAATATAAAAAAGGATCTAGAGGTGGAAAGGAAATTGTACCAGAAAAAAGAGAAAAGTGGAGGTACTACATCTCATGAAAGGCAAAGGAAACCTATTATATCTGAGAGAAAGAACAGAGGAAGATGATCATAGTATGAATCTTACTCTCATCAGAATTGGCTCAAAGAGAAAATATTAGAAATATTCGATTTACAGAGAAACTTCTCCCACCTCATTGAAAAGTGGGAGGTGAAAAGTGAAAAGGGAAGGGGGTAGGATAAATAGAAGGGAACTGAGAAATTGAAAAGGAAATTTTTTTGTTTGTTTGTTTTGTTTTGTTTTGTTTTTTATTTCAGTTTTTTTTATTATAACTTTTTATTGACAGAATATATGCCTGGGTAATTTTTTGCAACATTATCCCTTGCACTAACTTCTGTTCTGACTTTTCCCTTCTCTCCCTCCACCCCCTCCCCTAGATGGCAAGCAGTCTTATACATGTTAAATATGTTCTAATATATCCTAGATACATTATATGTGTGTAGAACCAAACAGTTCTCTTGTTGCACAGGAAGAATTGGATTCAGAAGGTAAAAAATAACCTGGGAAGAAAAACAGAAATGCAAACAGTTTACACTCATTTCCCAGTGTTCCTTCTCTGGGTGTAGCTGCTTCTGTCCATCATTGATCAATTGGAAATGAGTTAGATATTCTCTTTGTCGAAGATTCCACTTTCATCAGATTACATCCTCATACAGTATCGTTATTGAACTATATAATGATCTCCTGGTTCTGCTCATTTCACTCAGCATCAGTTCATGTAAGTCTCTCCAAGCCTCTCTGTATTCATCCTGCTTGTCATTTCCTACAGAACAATAATATTCCATAACATTCATATACCACAATTTACCTAATCATTCTCCAATTGATGGGCATCCATTCATTTTCCAGTTTCTAGCCACTACAAAAAGGGCTGCCACAAAATTTTGGCACATGCAGGTCCCTTTCCCTTCTTTAGGAATTCTTTGGGATATAAACCCAGTAGTAACACTGCTGGATCAAAGGGTATGCACAGTTTGATAACTTTTGGGGTATAGTTCCACATTGCTCTCCAGAATGGTTGGATTCATTCACAACTCCACCAACAATGCATCAATGTCCCAGTTCTCCCGCATCCCCTCCAACATTCATCATTATTTTTTTCCTATCATCTTAGCCAATGTGACAGGTGTGTAGTGATATCTCAGAGTTGTGTTAATTTGCATTTCTCTGATCAATAGTAATTTGGAACACTCTTTCATATGAGTAGAAATAGTTTCAATTTCATCATCTGAAAATTGTCTGTTCATATCCTTTGACCATTTATCAATTGGAGAATAGCTTGATTTCTTATAAATTAGAGTCAATTCTCTATATATTTTGGAAACAAGGCCTTTATCAGAACCTTTAACTGTAAAAATGTTTTCTCAGTTTGTTGCTTCCCTTCTAATTTTGTTTGCATTAGTTTTGTGTGTACAAAGGCTTTTTAATTTGATGTAATCAAAATTTTCTATTTTGTGATCAATAATGATCTCTAGTTCTTCTTTGGTCACAAATTCCTTCCTCCTCCATAGGTCTGAAAGGTAAACTATCCTGTGTCCTCTAATTTATTTGTGATCTCAGTCTTTATGCCTAAATCATGGACCCATTTTGATATCTTGGTTTATGGTGTTAAGTATGGGTCCATGCCTAATTTCTGCCATACTAATTTCCAGTTTCCCCAGCAGTTTTTGTCAAATAATGAATTCTTATCCCAAAAGTTGGGATCTTTGGGTTTGTCAAATACTAGATTGCTATAGTTATTGACTATTTTGTCTTGTGAACCTCACCTATTATACTGATCAACTAATCTATTTCTTAGGCATTACCAATGGTTTTGGTGACTGCTGCTTTATGATATAGTTTTAGATCAGGTACAGCTAGGCCACCTTCATTTGATTTTTTTTTTCATTAGTTCCCTTGAAATTCTCAACCTTTTGTTCTTCCATATGAATTTAGTTGTTATTTTTTCTAGGTCATTAAAATGTTTTCTTGGGAGTCTGATTGGTATGGCACTAAATAAATAGATTAGGTTAGGGAGTATTGTCATCTTTATTATATTTGCTCAGACTATCCAAGAGCACTTAATATTTTTCCACTTATTTAAATCTTACTTTATTTGTGTGGAAAGTGTTTTGTAATTTTGCTCATATAATTCCTCACTCCCCTTTGGTAGATAAATTCCCAAATATTTTATGCTATCAACAGTTACTTTGAATGGAATTTCTCTTTGTATCCCTTTCTGTTGGATTTTGTTGATGAAATGGAAATGTTTAAGAAAAGGGAAGAGACTCTAAGGGCATCCTAAAGAGAGAGGGCTGTGTGAGGCAAGTGATGTTCATAAGTTTAATATTGGGGAGGTGTGTAATGAGAAAAGGAAAGAGAAGAGCATAATCTGGGGTTAACAAGATGGCAGGAAATACAGAATTAGTAATTTTAACCATAAATGCTAAGGGGGTAAACTCTCCCATAAAGCGGAGGCAGATAGCAGACTAGGTAAAAATCCAGAATCCTACAATATATTGTTTATGGGAAACATATTGAAGCAAGGTGAGATATACAAAGTAAAGGTAAAGGCTGGAGAAATATGCTTCAGGTGAAGTCAAAAAAGCAGGGGTAGACATTCTAATCTCAGATCAAACAAAAGCAAAAATTGATCTAATTAAAAGAGATAAGGAAGGGCACTATATCTTGCTAAAGGGTAGCATAGATAATGAAGCAATACCAATACTAAACATATATGCACCAAGTGGTATAACATTTAAATTCCTAAAGGAGAAGTTTAAAAAGCTGCAAGAAAAAATAGATAGCAGAACTATAGTAGTGGGAGATCTCAACCTTGCATTCTCAGAACTAGATAAATCAAACCACAAAATAAATAAGAAAGAAGTTAAAAAGGTAAATAGAACACTAGAAAAGTTAGGTATGACACATCTTTGGAGAAAACTAAATGGAGACAGAAAGGAGTACACTTTATTTTTGGCAGTTCATAGAACCTATATAAAAATTGACCATATATTAGCATATAAAAACGTCAAACTCAAATGCAGTAAGGCAGAAATAGTGAATGGATCCTTTTCAGACCACAATGCAATAAAAATTACATTCAATAAAAAGCCAGGGGAAAATAGACCAAAAAATAATGGAAACTAAATAATCTCTTCCTAAAGAATAATTGGGTGAAACAGCAAATCATAGACACAATTAATAGCTTCACCCAAGAGAATGACAATAATGTGACAACAGACCACAATGTGTGGGATGCAGCCAAGGAGGTAATAAGGGGAAATTTTATATATCTAGAGGCCCAATTGAATAAAATAGAGAAAGAGAAAATCAGTGAATTTGACTTGCAACTAAAAAAGCTAGAAAAAGAGCAAATTAAAAACCCCCATCAAACACTAAACTTGAAATACTAAAAATAAAAGGAGGGATTAATAAAATTGAAAGTAAAAATTATTAAATTAATAAATAAAATTGAGTTGGTTCTATGAAAAAGCCAAAAATAGATAAATCCTTGCTAATTTTGATTAGAAAAAGGAAAGAGGAAAATCAAATGAAAAGGAAGAACTTGCCACTAATGAAAAGGAAATTAGAGCAATAATTAGGAGTTACTTTGCCTGATTTTATGCCATAATTTTGGTAACTTAAATGAAATAGATGAATATCTTCAAAAATATAGGTTGCCCAGCCTAACAGAGGAAGAAGTAAATTGGTTAAATAGTCCCACTTTAGAAAAAAAAAAAAAAGAACAAGCTATTAATCAACTCCCTAAGAAAAAATCCCCAGGACCAGATGGATTTACATGTGAATTCTACCAAACATTTAAAGAACAATTAACTCCAATGCTATATAAACTATTTGAAAAAATAGGGAGTGAAGGAATCTTACCAAATTCCTTTTATGACAAAGAAATGGTACTAATACCTAAAGCAGGAAGAATGAAAACACACACAAAAAAGGAAATTATAGACCAATTTCTGTAATGAACGTTGATGCAAAAATCTTAAATAAAATATTAGCAAAAAGATTACAGAAAATCATCCCCAGGATAATACACCATGACCAAGTAGAATTTATACCAGGAATATAGGGCTGATTCAATATTAGGAAAACTATTAATATAATTGACTATATCAATAACCAAATTAACAAAAAAAAATATGATTATCTCAATAGATGCAGAAAAAACATTTGATAAAAACCCGTTCCTATTAAAAACATTAGAAAGTATATAAATAAATGGACTTTTCCTTAAAATAGTCAGTAGCATCTATTTAAAACCATCAGTAAGCAGTATATGTAATAGGGATAAACTGGAACAATTCCCAATAAAATCAGGGGTGCAGCAAGGTTGCCCATTATTATTATTATTATTATTCAATACTGTATTAGAAATGCTAGCTTTGACAATAAAAAAAGAAAAAGAGATTAATGGAATTACAGTTGGGAATGAGGAAACCAAATTATGATGGTATACTTAGAGAACCCCAAAGATTCTACTAAAAAGCTTTTAGAAATAATCTACAACTTTAGCAAAGTTGCAGGATACAAAATAAATCACATTAATCATCAGCATTTTTATATATCACTAACAAAATCCAACAGCAAGAGATACAAAGAGAAAGCCTATTTAAAATAATTGTCAATAGGATAAAATATTTGGGAATCTATCTGCCTAGGGAAAAATCAAAAACTATATGAACAAAACTACAAAACACTTTCCACACAAATAAAGTCAGATCTAAACAATTGGAAAAAGTATTAAGTGCTCTTGGATAGGTCGAGTGAATGTAATAAAGATGACAATACTACCTAAACTAATCTAGTTATTTAGTGCTATATCAATCAAACTACCAAGAAACTATTTCAATGGCCTAGGAAACATAACAACAAAATTCATCTGGAAGGACAAAAGGTCAAGAATTTCAAGGGAATTAATGAAAAAAATTAAATTAAGTTGGCCTAGCTGTACCTGATCTAAATTATAAAGCAGCGGTCACCAAAACCATTTAGTATTGGCTAAGAAATATACTAGTTGATCAGTGGAATAGGTTAAGTTCACAGGACAAAATAGTCAATAACTATAGCAATCTAGTGTTTGACAAAACCAAAGACCCCAACTTTTGGGATAAGAATGTACTATTTGACAAAAAATGCTGGGAAAATTGGAAATTAGTATGGCAGAAACTAGGCATTGACCCACACTTACCACCATATTCAAAAATAAGATCAAAATGCATTCATGATTTAGGCATAAAGAATAAGATTACAAATAAATTAGAAGAACATAGAATCATGTACCTCTCAGACCTCTGGAGGAGAAAGGAATTTGTGACCAAAGAAGAACTATAGATCATTATTGATCACAAAATAGAAAATTTTGTTTATATCAAGTTAAAAAGCGTTTGTACAAACAAAACTAATGCAGACAAGATTAGAAGGGAATCAATAAATTGGGAAAACATCTTTACAGTTAAGATTCTGATAAAGGCCTAATTTCCAAAATATATAGAGAATTGACTCTAATTTATAAGAAATCACACCATTCTCCAATTGATAAATGGTCAAAGGATATGAACAGACAATTTTCAGATGATGAAATTGAAACTATTTCTACCCATATGAATAGGTGTTCCAAATCATTATTGATCAGAGAAATGCAAATTAACACAACTCTGAGATACCACTACATATCTCTCAGATTGGCTAGATGGACAGGAAAAGATAATGACAGATATTGAAGGTAATGTGGGGAAACTGGGACACTGATGCATTGTTGGTGGAGTTGTGAATGGATCCAATCATTCTGGAGAGCAATTTGGAACTATACTCAAAAAGTTGTCAAACTGTGCATACCCTTTGATCCAGCAGTGTTACTACTGGGTTTATATCCCAAAGAGAAATTAAAGAAGGGAAAGGGACCCATATGTGCAAAAATGTTAGTGGCAGCCCTTTTTGTGGTGGCTAGAAACTGGAAAATGAATGGACACCCATCAATTGGAGAATGGTTGGGTAAATTGTGGTATGTGGATGTTATGGAATATTATTGTTCTGTAAGAAATGCCCAGCAAGATGAATACAAAGCTGTTTGGCGAGACTTACATGAACTGATTCTAAGCAAAATGAGCAGAAGCAGGAGATCATTATATACTTCAGCAATAATCCTATATGAGGATCAATTCTGATGGAAGTGACTGAGAGGATCCAGATCACTTCCAATTTGATCAATCCTGAACAGAACCAACTGCACTCAGAGAAAGAATAACAGGAAATGAGTGTGGACCACAACATAGCATTTACACTCTTTCTGTTATTGTTTGCTTGCATTTTTGTTTTTCTTCCAGGTTATTTTTACCTTCTTTCTAAATTCGATTTTTCTTGTGTAGCAAGACAACTGTATAAATATGTATACATATATTGTATGTAACATATGCTTAAACATATTTAACATGTATGGGACTATCTGCCATCTAGGGGAGGGGATGGAGGGAAAGAGGGGAAGAGTTGGAACAAAGATTTTGCAAGGGTCGATTTTGAAAAACTACCCATGCATATGTTTTTTTAATAACTTTTTATTGATAGAATGCATGCCAGGGTAATTTTTTTACAGCATTATCCCTTGCATTCACTTCTGTTCCGATTTTTCCCCTCCCTCCCTCCACCCCTTCCCCCAGATGGCAAGCAGTCCTTTACATGTTGAATGGGTTGCCATGCATATGTTTTTTAATAAAAAGCTATAATAAAAAAAAAGAATGAAAAAGGAATACAACAAAGCTATATATTATTATCTTATTTATTTAACTAATATTCAGAGTACCTCATAAAAATGCTAGAGTGAATGAATCAAAATCTCACTTTAAGGTTGCTGGGAGAAATATCAATCTCAGATATGCGAATGATACCACTCTGATGAAATAATGATGAATTAAGAAGCCTGTTGATGAGGATGAAAGAGAAGTGTAAAAGTTGTCTTAAAGCTTAATACTTAAAAAAAAAAAACTGAGATCATGTCATTTGGTCCCATTACTTTCTGACAAGTAGAGAGAGAAAAAATGGAAGCAGTGTCAGATTTTGTAGTCTTGGGCTCAAAGACCATTGCAAATGATGATTGTAGCCTGAAATCAGTGGACTCCTGCTTCTTTTGCAAAAAAAACTGTGGCAAATCTGGACAGCATATTAAAAAGACATAATCCTTCTGATCCAGATCCATATACTCAAAGCTTTGGGAATTTTTTAGTAGTAATGTATGGTTGTGAAAATTGGACTATAATGAGGGCTGAGTGCTGTAGAATTGACACTGAGCTATACTAGAAAAGACTTTTGACTCAGAGTTTCTTGGTCAGCAAGGAGATTAAATCAATCAATAGTTTAAAAAATTAACTCAGACTATTCAATGGAAAGAGAACTATTGAAGCTAAAGCTGCAATACTTTGGCCACATTAACAAGAAGACAGAACTCACTGGGACAAGGCCTCGAAGTTTTGAAAGAGTGAAAGCAGAAGGAGAAGGGGACAACTGAGGATGAGAAGCATCAGGCTTTGAAGGCAGAAGGACCTGATGGCTGTCATCCATAGGGTCACAAAGAGTTCAACATAACCCAATGATTTTGTATGTTCTTCTTTTGGTTCTGTTTATTTTATGCTCTATTAGTTCATACAGACATTTCCATGTCAGGAAGAATGCCTCATGTTAATCACTTCTAATTCTACAATAACACTGTATCATATTTATCTAGCATAATTTAGTTTGCTTTTTCCCTAGCCATTCGTTAATTCTATGAGCATCTATTTTGTTTCTATTTCTTTGCTACAACAACAAAAGAAATGCTACTATACATATTTCAGAAACATTTGGTTTTATCTTTGACTTCCTTCCGGTGTAAACTTAATAGTGGGATTACCAAATTAAAGGATATGGACAGTTTAGTCACTTTTCTTGCATAATTTCAAAATGAATTCTAGAACACCAGGAGTATATCATTGTGCTTCCTTTCCCACAACCTCTTCAGTATTGATTAACCTCATATTTTTTCCTCCTTGCCAATTTGCAAAGAGTGAGGTAAAACTTCTGAACTACTCAATTTGCATTTTTCTTACCACTGATGGTTTAGAGAATTTTTCTTAGAGTCACCTGTAGTTTGCAGATCTTTTAATGTTTTGAGAGGAATGGCTTTTGGCATTATGTGCTTATATATCAATTCCATAAATATTTTGGACATTTTTCATTGATATTTAATGCACATGTTTTCTATATTCTCACATTTTTCTTCTATTTATTGATTTTGCTTGTGAAAAATTTGTAATTTTATATAACCAGAATAGTGTTTTTTTTAATCTTTTATGATCTCTTCTATTCCTTGTTTTGTTAAGAAATGTCCCCTTAATTATGGTTGTTGAAGTAGTTGATTTCTTTCATTTTGAACTTTGATTTTGAACTTACTGTGGTATATGGTGTATGATACTAGTCTAATACTTCTTTTTCACAAACTGCTTTCCTGTTTTCCAAGTAGAAAAGGAATCTTGCTCCAACTCCCACTGCCATAATTTAGTTCCTTGAGATCATCAAACACTGGCCTAATGTTTTTCATCACTTCAGTTTTTTGCTTATTTAATCTGTTCCATTGATGATTTTTTTCTATTTTTAATCAATAACAGATGCTTTTCATAATTACTGGTTGATAATATATTTTGAAGTGTTATAATACTGTCTATTCATTTATAGATTTTCTTATAATTTCTCTTGAGATTTTACACCTTTTTTATTCCAATTGGATATTGTTATGGTGCCTAGTCCCATCCCACTCTACCTCCCCTCAAAATACTCTCCACATAATTTGTTTGCTTAGCATTAAATCTTTTTATTTATTTATTTATTTTATAATAGCTTTTAATGTACAAGTTATATGCATGGTTAATTTTACAGCATTGACAATTGCTAAGCCT
The DNA here is from genome assembly GCF_016432865.1 of Antechinus flavipes. Classification (NCBI taxonomy): domain Eukaryota; kingdom Metazoa; phylum Chordata; class Mammalia; order Dasyuromorphia; family Dasyuridae; genus Antechinus; species Antechinus flavipes. Next base: position 190,919,601 of record NC_067403.1, on the reverse strand, counting down.
TTTGTTCCAATTTTCCCCTTCCTTCCCCCCACTCCCTCCCCTAGATGGCAGGATGACCAATACATGTTAAATATGTTAAAGTATAAATTAAATACAAAAATAAGTCTACATGTCCAAACCGTTATTTTGCTGTACAAAAAAAAAAAAATCAGACTCTGAAATAGTGTACAATTGGCCTGTGAAGGAAATCAAAAATGCAGGCAGGCAAAAATATAGGGATTGGGAATTTTATGTAATGGTTCTTAGTAATAATCTCCCAGAGTTCTTTCACTGGGTGTAGCTGGTTCAGTTTATTACTGCTCCATTGGAACTGATTTGGTTCATCTCATTGCTGAAGATGGCCAGGTCCATCAGAATTGATCATCATATAGTATTGCTGTTGAAATATATAATGATCTCCTGGTCCTGCTCATTTCACCTAGCATCAGTTCATGTCTCTCCAGGCCTTTCTGAAATCATCCTGTTGGTCATTTCTTACCAAACAATAATATTCCATAATATTCATATGCCACAATTTATTCAGCCATTCTCCAATTGATGGGCATCTACTCAGTTTCCATTAGCATTATATCTATAAATTTATTTAAGTAGTGGTATTATTTTTGTTATATTGTCAAGGTCCAACAATAAATAATAGGTTTCTTTCCAACTATTTGTTGTCTTCTATTTCTGGAAAGTGTGTATTATAATTGTATGTATTTCACTTGAATAGGCTAACTCCTAGACATTTTGTTAATTTTAAAATTATTTTGACTGTAATGAGTCCTATTATATTTTTCCTGTTCTTTTAAAAAGATACCATAGAGAAATACTGATAACTTTTATAGAGTTAGGTTTTTAGACCAGCAACCTTGTAGCCCTAATTGTCTTATTTTCTTCACTGCTTCTTTGTGGGTTTTTAACTACTCTTTCATATCATTTGCAAATGGGGAACAGTTTTTGTCTCTTCTTTGCAAATGTTTATTTTTTTCTCTTATGTTATTGCTATAGCAATATAATATCTTATTATATTATATATTATGTAATATTATATATATAATATATACATATTACATATATATTATATAATATATATAAGATATAATATCTCAGAATGCGAGATAAAAATAAGAAGAGGGTATATTCCTAACTTTTCAAGCTGGCTTTACTGAGAAATCTTCTAGAGATTCTCCATTGCAAACAATCTAGTTCTTGGTTTTAAATATAAGCTTTTCAATACATTAAAGAAGGGACTTTCCATATTATGATCTTAGTATTGATAAGTACTATATTATCTCAAAGGCTTTTTTCTACTTCCATTGAAGTCATTGTGTGGCTTTTTAAAATCTTTGTTGGATAATTCCTTTTATAATGTTGAAAAACCCTGAATCTACAAAATAAATTTAACTTGGTCATAGTGAATTATTTTCTGGATAGATAAACAAACAGACAGACAGAGAGCTTCAATTTGTATTCAGATTCCTTCTGTGGGTATGAACAGGATTTTTCATCATAAGTTCTTCAGAGTAGTAATGGGTCATTGTATTGCTGAAAATAGCAAAATCATTTACAGCTGGTCCTCCCAGAATATTGCTATTATTTTGTATATAGTACATTTCACTTTCTTTGATCAAGTTCATGGAGGACTTTCCAGTTTTTTTTTCTTCCTGAGAGCATCTTGCTCATCATAGGAATATTATTTCTTGATGAAAACAATAGTATTTCTGTTAGTCAAGAGGCTAAGATGAATAATTTCATATAGTTTCTTCCATCTTTAAGATTTTTTACTTCCCTACTTATGCTAAACTTAGAATTTTGGTTCCTTAAATTATCAGTTATAATCATCTTTACTGTACTACATATCTGATACATACCATAAGCCTTTAAAACTGTGGTTTTATTGCAGTGAATCGTCTGGGTGATATTAGAAATGACAACGATCCAAACTGTACCTATGAAGGAGATAATAATGTCCTGCTTCAACAGACCAGCAACTATTTACTGAGATACATCAAAAACAGACATCAAGGTTAGTGTTTTTAATGAGCTAGAAAATTGTGGAGTATCTTATTTAAAACAAAGTGATTAATCTTATAGAGTATGCAAGAGTGTTTTCCTTTTATGTGCTTATTTTAAAATGTGCCTTATATTTGAGAGAAGAAAATATTATATATTTAAAACAGTGGTTCTCAAAATGAGGTCAGTAGACCCCTGAAATTCCCTGAGATCAAACCTATGTTTATAGTGATATTAAGAGGCCCAGGGAATAGAATCATGAGAACCTACATTCAAATCTGACCTCAGACACTTACTAGATGTGTGCCCCAGGCAAGTTACTTAACCCTGATTACAAAAAAAAAAAAAAAAAAAAAAAAAAAAGAAAAAAGAAAAAAGAAAAAAAAAGATACTAAGATGTTATTTTCCCATTAAAATGCTTTTCCCTTTCCTAGTTACACATCTGTATGAGGCTAGATTTTCTTCATATACTTCAACCAAACCACAAATTGCAGTGGATTGAATGCAGAAACAAAACAATTAGCATTTTTTGCTTTTGTAAAGTATAATTTATTTTTCACAAAATTATGTTTTTGTTAATGTGTAGTGGATTTATTGTTACTTTAAACAAAGTTAAGTTAAACAAAAATAAATATTTTTTTTACATTTTATCGATTTTAATTTCTAAAATGGAAGTATTGACAGCTTTAACCAGTAATATGCTAGATAAATGTTTTTAAAAATCTGCAGATTATGAACATTTTCTCCATCACTTTTTAAGTTTAGATAATCAGCAAAACAGTAAACATAGGCTGGATTGATAGTCTTTGCCAATATCCAAATCATAAATATTTTCATTGAAAATTTATTATTCAGCTCTTGTGAGCCAATATGAGCTGGCTCTAGTATTCTAAACCTGCATAGACACATCAATCAAAGTGTTTTGGGATTCTCAATGATTTTCAAATGTATAAAGGCATTCTGAAGTCAAAAGGTTTGAGAATCACTGCTTTAAAAGATATAAATCAATATAGGTAATGTGATGCTGTTTAAACTGTTATCCTAGAAGAAAAGAAGAGCTTGTGTTCATGGGGGCTTATTGAGCAGCATTTGGTTTTTAGTCTTAGGATGAGGAGGCCTGAAAGCAGCTTCTGAAAGCAGAAAAAGGCCTCTCTGGGCTGGTATCCCCTCAATGGCACTTATTCTGGGTCCCTGGAGAGAAGTATGTTAATGATTTGAGCAAGGAATTCAGGTGAAACCTCCAGGTACCCAAGCTGTGCAGCCCTGGAACCTGGAACATGGGCATTTTTTCTGCATTTTTTCTGCATTTGCGTTACTGTGTTGTGTGATCTGTGAATTGCTTGAGTTTTAGGCACTGAATATATCAGTAGGTAAAGAAGGTGGTTATGACTGTCACAAATTCACTGATGGTATCTTTTGAGTCAACTCTTCCTTTCCTTGAATGGATCTAGGTCTTGGGGCCTGAAAATCAGTTGTTGCTGAATCCTGATCTGGAAAGAGTGCTACATTGGGATCTAAGAGAACTACATTCTACTCCTACTATTGCTGCTAAGTAGCTCAGTCAGGTTGCCTAGCCTTTTTATGTCCCAGTTTCCCCACACAGAAAGTCAAGGATTGGATTAAATGACCTCTGAGAATCCTTCCGATTCTAAAATTCTATGACTATATGCTTTTGTATGACTTCTAAAATGGTGATTCTGAAAGAATACAGCTTACCAAGGCAAGACATTCATTCAGTCAAGATTATATATTCTTAATTTGTGTTTCATTCTTTCAATAAATATGTTTAATTTTATCAGATAAAACTCGTATTAAAAGTCCCCTGGAATCTGTAAATTTTCTTGAAGATTTTGAAGATATTCTTGGACAGAAGTTTATGATATCCAGAGTTGAAGATTGCATGGATTCTTCAGGTAACTATTTTCTCTTATTTTTAAGAAAGTTTATTACTGTTCTTTTGTATCTTGTATTAATCATATCTTATAATTCATCTTACATTATTATAATCACAAAATTCACTGCATATTTAAACATCAAGAAAATAATTGTAGATTATTTAATTTAGGGCATGATTCAGAATGTAGGGTTTTATTTCATGAACATTTCATGTTTTATTGAAAAAAGTGCTGGACTTAGAATCAAAAGATCTGAGTTTGAATTTTTGTCTCAGAGTCTTCTTACAAGCAATTTGATCCTAAGTGTCTCTTATTCTCTCTAAGGCTCAGGTTCCTACTCTGTAAAAGAGATATACTACTTGCCCCATAGAAGAAAAGCATTTTGAAAACTTTAAATTTCTATAAAACTAGGAATTATTATTATTCACTTGTATTATTTCTTTTTTGATATGTTATGGGGTTCCTAACCAAGCCAGTGGTGAACTACCCAACAAGTTCAGATTTTTAAGAATATGAAATTACAAAGTAGACTTTATTGGACATAGGCTTTCCCTTTGCTAAATCGTTAATCAGCTTTTCTTGGTCCAATGACTGGTAAGCTCACAGGATCTCTCTGTGTCCAAGTATCCCAAGTTTATTTTAGACCAACTACTACTCAGACTGTTTTGCTTGTCATCTTTGTACCTCTAAATGAATTAACTGAGGGATCACTAAGGATTTGAGGTTTTATCCTAAAAAATTTGGGCTGTATCCTATTATCTGTGTTGTGCCATTGAAAGCTTTGAAGGGAATTGATTTGATCCCTCAGGAATATTAGTTTGGTGACAGGTACAGAATAGATTGGAGAAGCAGGGAACTCAGCTGAAGCTAATGACATAGTCGAGATGGTATGAAACTTCTTTTGAGATGTGTCAGTGTGTCCTTCTGGGTATTATGGAGAAACTATTACATGCTCTCCCTTGCTGTCTCATAGTTACTACATATTTCAAAGCTGTATAAATTCACAAACTCACAGCAGCTTTTGCTTCTTATGAAAAGTGAATAATGTGAAATAAGAATGAACTCTGGAGGACCTAGGACTAAATTGCTAAAGCAGTAAAGCCACCCATTGTTATCAGTTCATTGGCTAACATTCATTGTCTTATAGTAGTCACCTTGACATCTCAGGGAAACATTTCAAGGAAAACTCATTTTGTAAAAATTGTTTGCTGTTGAAAAAAAAAAGGCATCGTCTCTCTAGATTGTGTTGGAAAGGAAGTTAACATATTGAGCCAAAACCTTGGCCTCAGAAGAATTTTGATCATTTAATCCTGAATCTCTGCACTGACTAAATAAGTTTTGTCTCATCTGGATTTATATTAAAGATTATAATTCATATAGAACCATGATGCTCCACAGGAACTGAGTGACCCCAAACCATCCACAATTAATTCAATCTGTTTGATTAAAAAATTGATCAAGCTTGGTGAACCCATTTTATCAAGGATAAATCTTTATTTTGGGGAAAGCATATTTAAACTGTCTGTTTTATGCATTAGTTCAGTATTTATTGCATTGAAAACATAATTTACTCTATAGATTCTATGTGAAAGAATTTTATTTATTTTCTAAAAGTAATTCATGTATTCCCCTTTTATATTTGGCTTCCAGGCTGCTCAATGCTGCCAAGGTCCATTCTCATAAACTGTCAGTATTCTCTCGGTGATGATATATCCCTGAGAATCATGGACTACCAAGATCTCCTAAGAATCAGAATTAGAGATGGCACAAAATACAGTAGAGAAATGACTTTCAGGTGTACCATCAATAGACTAAAATATATTATTAATGGCAACTTGCCAGAAGTAAAAAATGTGACCAAAGACATGTATGACCTCTTTTTATATCCCCAGTACTTAGCACAATATAGGTGCTTAATATATTTAACTGTGTGATCTGTAAAGGAAATGGGTGACGTTGAATTAGCCACTGGCACCCCCAAATATTAAAAGACCTAGAAAAAGTCCCCAAAGCCCTAGGTGATCCTCAATTGAAGTTGTGCTAAGGCTACCATAAAATCACACTATTCCTAACTGTAAAGACACTAAAAAGGCTGTATCAGTTCCCATAGAGTGTATGAATTCTTTCTAGCATCTCTGACAGATGCCATCCTGGTTTCCATTGAAGGCCTCCACTAATGGAGTTCATTGGTTCTTGAGGGAGCTGATTTCCATTTTGAGATGGTTCAAAATGTTCAGAATTTCTTTCTTCTATTGTGCCAAATTCTGCCTCCCTGTAACTTTTAACCATTGATCCTAATTCTTCTTTCAAGAGTCAAGAAAAATAAATCTGCTCAGTCTTTCACAAACCAGCACTGGAAATATCTGAAGATTGTAATTTTCACCCCTTCCCCACTCTCCAAAAGTCTTTTTTTGTCCAGACAAAATATTCCAGATTTCTTTAACTATTCCTAACATGGTTTTTAGTTCTGTACTCATCCTGAATATGTGCTAATTTATTAATGAATATATTTACAACCTTGTCTGAGGAAAGTAGTGATAAAGTCAAAAAAGTTTTACAAAGTAATTAGCTTAAGATGTGTTTATTGCATTTTGGAACAAGTCTTCCAGAACTCTTGTAATTGATATGTTATTCTGGGTGACTTTTTTTTTTCCATTTCATCCATTATTTTTGGTTCATTTGGTTTATTTCATCATGTATTTGATGTACAATTGCAGTCAGCATCAGCTGATACTTATCAACTGTGTGTGGGCAAGAAAGCCAGAGAAGCACTTGGCTCTTAACAGTCCTTGAGCAAAAAGAATATTAACTCCCTACTTGCCTGGAGAATCATGTGTGTTCTTACTGCTGTGTTGGATTCCAAATGTTTTTCATTCCAACTCATCTGATTGGATGATGCACTAAGTTGGATCATCTCAGCATTCTACACTTAAACATTTCCCTGTCCCACCCTAAGTGGAATGAATAATACCCAGGAAAAGGCTACAGACCATGGAAAGCCCAAATGCTGATGGTTGGGGCTGAATGTGACTGCTGATTATACCATCCAAACCCCTTGTTTTCTTTACGTAGATTGTCCTATCCTAACCCCTTGTTTTCTGTACTGTGTCCTGGAGGGGTGAAGTCACTGCTCAGAAGCTATGATTCCAAGTCCTATAATTTCAAAGGTCGGTTTCTGCTGTATTATCCCTGGGACCTTCCTTATCACTTCTCAACTGTGTCCCCAAACTATTTTTAGCCATTCACACTACTACATGCAACTATAGTCTAGAAAAATGTAATAATGAGAGTCAAGATAAAGTTAGACATTTGTCAGCAAGAGTATTCTCAGTGTAAGAGAGTGGAATAACTCATATTTGAATATGTCTATTTTTATGTCTTTATTGGAATTTGTTTTAAGCTGATTTTCAGTATGAAAATACCAAATAGAATAGCACCTCTCAAAAACTAGCATGAATTTCAATTCAACTCCACCTAAAAATTATTAGTTCGGGGCCTACGATGTACAAGGTCCGATAGAGATTATTGGGGATGCAAAGAGTTTAATGAGACAAAACATGGACCCAGACAACTAGACAAAATAGAATTTAATAAGAACAAATGCAAACTCAAAAGATTGTAGGAAAATGGAGGAGTGGGACAGGATTTTTAGTTTGAGGTTTGGAGGTTCAGTAAAAGCACCACAAAGATTTCAATCACTGGACATCTTCAATCAGGGAATATTCTAGTCATGGAGGAAAAAACTGCACAGATTCATGGAAGCAGGGAAACACTGGTTAATGTCAGGGAATAGCGAGTAGTTGAATGTGAAAAGAAGGCTAGAAATGAAGTACAGAATCAGATTGTGGAGGGTATTAAATGCAAGAGTAAAGACTTTGCTTTTATCCTATAGACAACAGATACCACTGTAGGTTTTTAATTAGGGTCTAATTCATCTAGTAGAACAATTATTTGTCAGCCACAGAAGGATAATTTAGAGAAGGGAGGAACCAAAGACAAGAGTGGCCATCAACTGTTCATTAAGAGTTCTCGTAAGGTATCTAGGTGCAGATTCTAGTACATTCTTGGAATTATACTCAAGCTCAGGAGAGATTGGGGCTGAATATACAGATTTAGGCGTCATCTCCATAAAGGTGATACTTGAAATCATAGGAATCAGTGAAATCACCCACTTGGACAAGAAGACTAAAGACAAAATCTTGGGGAAGCATTTTTTAAAGTAACTACTGTGTGTAAAAAGCTACTGGGGGAGGAGCAGTCATGAAAGTTTGAGAGTCTGTAACTCCTGCCCTCAAGGGGCTGACAGTCTAGTAAAAGGACATGCACAGAAACAACTATATTACCGGTTTACGTGTAGGAATAGTCAAATAGAATCGTGTAGGGACTTCAAGCCTCACATAACCTTAGATGTGAAAGAGTCTTAGGGGTCATATAGTGTAACTGCATATGAACAAAAATCCCTTCAACAGTATTTTCCAGGGAGTGACCATCTCTACCTGATGCTCAGAAAGGGAAAGAAACACACACACATACATACACACACACCCCACCACCAGTTATTGAATAACAAATAAGTGCTGAAGGCATTGGACGCGATCCTTTTTTCCTAGCTCTAACATTCTACCATTCTGTGATTTCCATTTTAAGACTTCCGGAGCAGCAGTTGAGAAACAGCTCATGTTGTGGAATGGTCTCATAGTGGATCACCATGCAGCTGTTACCTCTGATTTGTTGAAAAATGGAATTGGCAAACAAACAGTTTTGTGCTGTTGGCAGATTCCTTGAAATACTTGACTGCATGGAAAATATTACCATCCTCTTAATGCCAATCTTTTATTCATTTTTATGAAAACTGACCATCAGAGGAAGAATTTAAGACAATGAAACATAAAAGAATATTAAAAATAATTTTGTGGAAATGTCAGCAGATATGAATTTTCCTCAAATTACTACTATGCCAGAAATAGAGCAGGTTTTTTTTTAATGTTCTAATAATAAACATTCTAGTAAGTTGGTAAAATTGAGTTTGTTCAAAATGAATTTTACGGGGATTTAGAATCCTTATTTCTGTGACTGAGAATAAAAGGTATTCTATAGCAGTTTTTTGAGAGGAAATATGCCCTTAAAACAAAACTAATGTAGCTCTTTCTCAATGCCCATGGCATCGAGGGCCATCTCCAGTTGTCCAGATCTATATCTTATCACTGGACCCTGATGGCTCTGGACGTGAAAGTGAGGCAGGTGACCTTGCCCAGCCCTACTTCAATTCAGTTAAATTCACTTGCATGTCATGGCATCCCCTCCCTGGGGTCATGGTCCTCTTCCAGAAGGAAGGACAAACAACAACAGTCCTTTTTGGCCTCTTAGCAGTTTAGCAGGTGGGCCAGCTCCTCTTAGATGCTCTGTGTTCTCTGGCTTGTGACATTGCTCTTTGTTGCTTTATCTTGGTCTTTCTTGCTGGATTGTCTCTATCATATCTATATCATTTCTTCTCACTATATATGTGCACAGAAACTTTATCCCAGATTCTCTCGTCTCTTTTATTTCTTACTTTTATACTCAGTGATTGCATCACTTCTCATAGAATTAATAATCATCTTTTTTTGTAGATGATTCCTAGGTCTGTATGTCCAGCCTTAGTCTGTTTCCCCAGCTTTAGGCACCAGATGCTTATTGGGTGTTTTGAACTATATGACCTATTGGCTGAAATTCAATATGTCCAAAACAGAACTTGTTTTCTCACCTTCCCTCCCCCACTCCACCATTATCATTCTAGTAACCTAGCTCTTTAACCTTGATATTGTTCTCAATTTCTCATTCACCACAATAGCCAATCAGCTGCTAGCTCCATAACTTATCTATACCCAATTTCTCCATTCACATCTCAAAAATCTTATCACCTCATTCAGATTAGGGATAGACTGATGCCCCAGGTTCAAGTCTTCTCATTCCAATCTATGTTTCACACAGTTGTCAGAGCAATATTCCTAAAATGAAAGCTCAGCCATGCTATTTCTTACTCATGAATTAATAGGGACTCCTTGTTACCTTTAGCATGAAAGGTAAAATCCCTCTGACACTTACAGCTCTTTACATTCTGGCCCCTTCCTGCCCTTATTACATACTAATTCCCTGCATGCACTTTGTAGTCAAATTAAACTAAACTTGTAACACTCCATCACTTGTCACAGTACATTTCTGTTGGATGTACTCTCATTCCTGTAATGAAAATGAGGTAATTCCTCACTTCTGCTTCTTGGAGACTCTGCTATCCTTTAAGACTTTGCTGAAGTTCCATCATCTGTCTTTTCTGGATCCCCTGGCTGCTGTGTCTCTCCTTCCATTTCCTTACAAAGGTTATTATGTATGTGTTTTATATATATTCATATATGTGCAAGTTGTTTTTTCAGTTAGAATATAATCTCCTTGAGGGCAGGTACCGTTTCTTTTTATCCTTGTATACCTGGTATACAAGTACCTGGTATATAGTGGGTACTTAATAATGCTTATAGATTGATAGATTAACTTCATTTAGAATGCTCATTTTGAGGAAAAAATAGCATTCAGTCCATCCTGCATCAGATAAATGCATGATGTGCATTTGACACTAGCCTTAGTGTCAAAAAAATCTGGGTTATGATTTTAAAATTGTAAAAATTGTAAAATTGTAAAAATATGGGTTATATATATCCTCCTTCTGCTAGCTTCCCAGATTTTGACAAGATATTTCAGTGCTCCATGCTCAAGTCTGTCTTATCTGCAAAATGCAGAGCACACGCAGTCAACCTTCACAAAATTGTGGGGAAAATCAAATAAGATAACATGTACACAGTACTGAGTGACCATCAAATGTCATGTCACATGAGCTCTTATTAGTTGCCTTTTTTCAGTTTAAAATTCCACAATGTAAGTGCTTGCTAATGGCATGAAGCTCCCAAGCTACAGTCATTTGACAGCTGTCATTTCTTTTGTTTTTAAGTTTCTCTGGCAGCATACAAGTGGTTGGTTTGTTACCTACTACAAGAGAGTCATCAAAAATTAAATCAGGAAAGAAAATCTGGAAGTGGTGATTTTGAAGCAAGAAACAACTGCCAGGTACTAATCTGGTAACTTTTTAAGCTTTTGATTCTTTTTTCCCCCCAGTTTTTAGTTTTGCTTATGCCTCCTAGTAATATAATTTTAAGTTGACATAATGTACTGACTCAGTTTTTCATTATTTTCTATTGTTTGGAAAGCTTCATGTGAGTTTTTAGTTCTGCAGTTTGCTAAAAAGAATTAATAGTTTGTAGTCTTGTGGTTAGAGTCGTGATCTGGGAATCAGGAAATCTGTCTTCATTTCCCAGATTTGCCCCTGACTCATCAGGGATTAAGTGGTTTATTCCAGGTCACACATCCTCACTGTTTGTTTTTCTTTTATAAAATGAGGATGTAGTCAAATGTTGTCTGTTCTAATAGAGGAGAAAATGTGGTGTGAATCATTCACGTTGGTTTAGATTGTGATTTTCTTTTATTTGGGGCTGTATGTTTCTTGAATCTTGATTTTTCATAGTACAAAAATGTTGGTCAAAAAGTATGGGACACAAAATTTACTATAAATAAATATTCTCTCTAAACACAAATAATGTATGCCGATGCACAAATACATGATCCTATAGAAAGTATTATATGTCTACTTACTTGTAATTAACCATACTGTAAACAAATGGTATGTCTTGCATATATAGTAATGCATTTAATATATGTGTATATGTATTATTTATATGCACATCTATAAATAATTCATATATCTATACCCCCCACACACACACATATTATGTATATCATCACCCTTTCTGTCCTAGACACTTTCTTTGTGCCTTTTGGTAACCTTGTCATGATTTAAACAAATCTACCTACATTCTCAGGGGGCAGCTGCGAGGATCAGTGGTTAGAGCCTGGCATCAGGAAGACTCATTTTTATGATGTCAAATCCAGCCTCACTTACTGGCTGTGTGACTCTGGGAAAGTCACTTAACTGTTTCCTCATCTATAAAATGAGTTGAAGAAAGAAATGACAAACCCCTCCTATATCTTTGCCAAGAAAATTCCAAATGGAGTCAAGAAGAATTGGACATGACTGAAATGATTTATGACAACAATAATAACAACAAACCTACTTTCTCAAATACTTAATTCTTCACATTAGCTAAAACCTCAGTTCCTCTGAGGATATCACATCCTTGCCAGTCCTTTCTACTACAGATAACCTCTTCCATTTTCTTCCAAATTACAAGGTTATGAGGGAGGACCAAAGGTTAATTAAACCTTTGCTACTTTTCATTCTTCCCATATGCAGTCATTTGGCAAGTTCTGTGATTTCTACTTATGTCATCTCACATCTTTTCTCTTTTATCTCTTCTTGCTACCATCATGCTAATTCAGAATTTAATGGGATTACCCAATTTAGAATTGGAAGGGGTTTTAGAGATGATCTAATCTAATTTCCTCATTTGGCAGTTGAGGATTTTCATGACTTCTTTTAAAAATTATTTTTTATTTTTAACATTCTTTTAAAATTTTCAATTCTAAATTCTCTCCCTTTTTCCCACCCTTCTCTCACCTACTGAGAAGGCAAGCAAAATGATATCAATTATATATATAAAATCATGCAAAACATTTCCATATAAGCCATATTGCAAAAAAATAAGAAAAACAAGAAAATTATACTTCATTTTGTACTCAGAGTTTATCAGTTCTCTGAAGGTAAATGACAGTCTTTTCATGAATCTTTGGAATTACTTGAATCATTGCACTGAACAGAGTAGACAAGTTTTATTTTTTTTTAATTGATCATCATTACAACTATTACTATGTATAATGCCAGTTCTTCTCACTCCCAGTTCTTCTCACTTCATTTTGCATCAATTCATGTAGTAGGTCTTGCCATGTTTTTATGAATCCAACTCCTTCATCATTTCTTACAATACAGCAGTATTTCATCACACAATCAATAACTTGTTCAACCATTCCCCAATTTATGAGCAGTTCCTCAATTTCCAATACTTTGTCTCTACAAAAAAAGAGCTAGTTTAAATATTTTTAAACCTGCTAACAGTATCTGGTTTGACTCCCCATTTCTCTTTGGTGTTTTCATTTCCCTTCCTGAGACATCAGGGAGGGGGTGATCACCTCCTTTTTGGGGAGGCCTGAGAAGTCAGTTAAGAGGTCAGAATCAGAACGAAGTTAGGGACTAAGATGTGCAGACTGCTGACTGCTGACTGGCTGACTGGAAGAGATGAGAGATTGTAGACTGGCTGACTGACTGAGACTGCTGGTGCAGACTAGGAGAGTGAGAGTCTTCTGTGACTCCTTTAAATACTCCAATATAATCATGTCACTACCCCACACAGAGCATGCCCAACTTGTCAAGAGAGCCATCAGGTCACCTCATTACCTTAAGTATGTGTACTTGACTAGAGTGAATACATCAATAGCTAGAGAATTATTACCTCATCAACTATACTGAATCTTAAGTATACCTTTTCAGTGTTCCAGCCCTCTACAAAAGTCCTTTTCCTTTTTCTTTGATCTCTTTGAGATTCAGACATAGTAGTGATATTTCTGGGTCAAAGGATATGCACAGTTGTAAAGTCCTTTGGGTAGAGTTCCCTATTGTTCTCAAGAATGGTTGGACCAATCATCCCCAGGATAATACACTATGACCAAGTAGGATTTATACCAGGAATGCAGGGCTGGTTCAATACTAGGAAAACTATTAACATAATTGACTATATCAACAACCAACCAAACAAAAACCATATGATCATTTCAATAGATGCAGAAAAAGCATTTGATAAAATCCAACAGCCATTCCTAATAAAAACACTTGAGAGCATAGGAATAAAAGGACTTTTCCTTAAAATAGTTAGGAGCATATATTTTAAACCTTCAGTAAGCATCATATGCAATGGGGAAAAACTGGAACCTTTCCCGGTAAGATCTGGAGTGAAGCAAGGTTGCCCACTATCACCATTATTATTCAATATTGTATTAGAAACACTGGCCTCTGCAATAAGAGTCGAGAAAGAGATTAAAGGAATTAGAGTAGGCAATGAGGAAACCAAACTATCACTCTTTGCAGATGATATGATGGTATACCTAGAAAACCCCAGAGATTCTACTAAAAAGCTATTAGAAATAATTCATAATTTTAGCAAAGTAGCAGGATACAAAATAAATCCCCATAAATCCTCAGCATTCTTATACACCACCAACAAAATCCAAGAGCAAGAGATACAAAGAGAAATTCCATTCAAAATAACTGTTGATAGCATAAAATATTTGGGAATCTACCTACCAAAGGAAAGTCAGGAATTATATGAGCAAAATTACAAAAAAGTTTTCACACAAATAAAGTCAGACTTAAATAATTGGAAAAATATTAAGTGCTCTTGGATAGGCCGAGTAAATATAATAAAGATGACAATACTCCCTAAACTAATCTATTTATTTAGTGCTATACCAATCAGACTTCCAAGAAAATATTTTAATGATTTAGAAAAAATAACAACAAAATTCATATGGAACAATAAAAAGTCGAGAATCTCAAGGGAATTAATGAAAAAAAAATCAAATGAAGGTGGTCTAGCTGTACCTGATCTAAAATTATATTATAAAGCAGCAGTCACCAAAACCATCTGGTATTGGCTTAGAAATAGATTAGTTGATCAGTGGAAAAGGTTAGGTTCACAAGACAGAATAGTCAACTATAGCAATCTAGTGTTTGACAAACCCAAAGATTCTAAATTTTGGGATAAGATTTCGTTATTTGATAAAAACTGCTGGGATAACTGGAAATTAGTATGGCAGAAATTAGGCAAGGACCCACACCTAACACCACATACCAAGATAAGATCAAAATGGGTCCATGACCTAGGCATAAAGAACGAGATTATAAATAAATTAGAGGAACATAGGATAGTTTATCTCTCAGACTTGTGGAGGAGAAAGAAATTTGTGACCAAAGATGAACTAGAGACCATTACCAATCACAAAATAGAAAATTTTGATTATATCAAATTAAAAAGCCTTTGTACAAACAGAACGAATGCAAACAAGATTAGTAGGGAAGTAACTAACTGGGAAAACATCTTTACAATTAAAGGTTCTGATAAAGGCCTCATTTCCAAAATATATAGAGAACTGACTCTAATTTATAAAAAATCAAGCCATTCTCCAATTGATAAATGGTCAAAGGATATGAACAGACAATTTTCAGATGAAGAAATTGAAACTATTACCACTCACATGAAAGAGTGTTCCAAATCACTATTGATCAGAGAAATGCAAATTAAGACAACTCTGAGATATCACTACACTCCTGTCAGATTGGCTAAGATGACAGGAAAAAACAATGATGAATGTTGGAGGGGATGCGGGAAAACGGGGACATTGATGCATTGTTGGTGGAGTTGTGAACGAATCCAGCCATTCTGGAGAGCGATCTGGAATTATGCCCAAAAAGTTATCAAACTGTGCATACCCTTTGATCCAGCAGTGTTTCTATTGGGCTTATACCCCAAAGAGATACTAAAAAAGGGAAGGGGACCTGTATGTGCCAAAATGTTTGTAGCAGCCCTGTTTGTAGTGGCTAGAAACTGGAAAATGAATGGATGCCCATCAATTGGAGAATGGCTGGGTAAATTGTGGTATATGAATGTTATGGAATATTATTGCTCTGTAAGGAATGACCAGCAGGATGAATACAGAGAGGCTTGGAGAGACCTACATGGACTGATGCTAAGTGAGATGAGCAGAACCAGGAGATCATTATACACTTCGACAACGATATTGTATGAGGATGTATTCTGATGGAAGTGGATTTCTCTGACAAAGAGACTTAACTGAGTTTCATTGGAGAAATGATGGACAGAAACAGCTACACCCAAAGAAGGAATACTGGGAAATGAATGTAAACTATTTGCATTTTTGATTTTCTTCCCGAGTTATTTTTACCTTCTGAATCCAATTCTCCCTGTGCAACAAGAGAACTGTTTGGTTCTGCAAATATGTATTGTATCTAGGATATACTGCAACATGTTTAGCATATATAGGACTGCTTGCCATCCTGGGGGGGGGGGGGGGGAGGAGGGAGGGGAAAAAACGAAACATAAGTGATTGCAAGGGATAATGTCGTGTAGAAATTATCCTGGCATGGATTCTGTCAATGCGAAGTTATTATTAAATAAAATAAAATTTATTAAAAAAAAAAAAAAAAAAAAAAAAAAAGAATGGTTGGACCAGTGTACAACTTCACCAACAGTTTATTAATGTATCTATTTACCATGATCCCTCAGTATTTGTGATTTTCAGTAGTTGTAAGATGATATTTTAAAATTGTTTTTAATTTGCATTTCTTTTTCATGTGCCTCTAGATAGCTTGGTTTTCTTCTTCTGAAAACTGTCTATTCAAATCCTTTGATCATATATCACATAAGGAGTAGCTCTTATTATTATAAATTTGATTCAGTTCCATATATAGCTGAACAATTGAAGCCTTTATCAGAGAATTTTGCTTTAAAATTATTTAATAATGCTTCATTGTCTGTAGTACCTTTTAGCAAAGTGTAATTTCTCTACTTATGTCATTTAATTAGATCTATTTTTGCTTTTGCTTTGTCTGACATCATGATTGCTATCCTTGCCTCTTTTTTTTTTAACTTCAGTTGAAACATATTTTGCTTCAGCCTTTTATTTTAACTCTCTGTCTTTTGTAAACAGCATGTTGTTGGATTCTGGTTTCTAATCTATTTTGCTATTTCCATTTTATAAGTGAGCTCATCCCATTCACATTTACAGTTATGTATTTCATTCCATTCTATTTTCTTCTGTTTCATCTTCTTTCTCGCATTTTGTAAGCTCCATTACAGGGCTGCTGATTGCCAGGGTCATACATATCAATCTTCCCCGGAAATACATGAAGACGAGCTGATGTTAAGGTGCCAAACAGCCTTTCTTTATTGGTAATCTCAGCAGAGGTTAGCAGGAAGCAAGAGCAAGTGTATGTATGTCTCTGTGTGTCTCTCTCTCTGCATCCCTGAATCCCTGTACATCTCTGCCTCTCTCTACTTCTCTTTACATCCTTATTTTCCTATGGCAAAGCTGGCCATTTATATTTACTCTCCTCTGGGATTACCCCGTGCCTAGCCCACTTAACACTGTGTAGGTGGATGTGCAGAAGGGATATACCTGGAGTTAGTGCTACAGCCTCAGAGACCAAGCCCCTTTTTACCTCCTGGGTCCACCCTACCAGCTGATGTAGCATACATGGCAATTCTTAAAAGGAAAATTCCTAACATCATTTGATCTTCTCTCTCCTAAAAATTCTGTTTTGCTTTTCTGACCTTTGACTTTTATCTTATTCTCTTCACTTCCTGTTTCTCTACTGGATAAGATAGATTTTCATACCTAACTGAATATGTGTCTGTGGGTGTTTATGTGTGTGTGTGTATCCTTTCTTTCCTAGAACCAATTCTGATGAGAGCAAGATTCAAGTGTTACAAGTCAATTCCTCTTTCTCCCATTTGCCCCTCCATTATATAAAGTTCTTCCTTGGGTATTTCTTTTATATAAGTGGAAAAAAATTTCCTCATTCTACCTTTCCCTTTTCCTTCCCCCCAGTACATCTCTTTTTCTTATACCCTATTATATCTTTTTCTTTTATGAGATCATCAAATTTGAAGTATTTCTTTAAGCTGCATACAATTTTCTCCTTTGGCTATAATGTTCCTGGGGATTACTGTTTGGAATCTTTTTTCTGGGGGTGATGAGTAGATTCTTTCCATTTCTTTATCCTCTGCTATTAGGGTATTAGGGCAGTTTTCCTTGATAACTTCTTAAAACAAAATGTCTTGACTTTTTTATCATGGCTTTCAAATAGACCAATTATTCTTAAATGATCTCTCTTTAATCTATTTTCCACATCAGATGTTTTTCTAATGAGATATTTCACATTTTCTTCTATTTTTCATTCTTTTGACTTTGCTTTTTTTCTTGATTTCTTATAGAAAGATTGGCTTCCAATCGTCCAGTTATAATTTTTAAGGAATTCAAAATATCTTTTGTACCTCCTTTTCCATTTGACTTCTAATTTGGGAGTTCTTGTGTTCCATGAATTATTCTGTCTGTTTTTCCATTAGACCAATTCTGTTTCTAAAGATGCAATTTTCTTTCAGTATTTTTTGAATTTCTTTTACTGAGCTGTTAATACTCTTTTTCGTAAGAGAATTTCTTGAATTGTCCTCATTTCTTTTTTCCAATTTTTTTCTCTAGTATGCTTATCTCTTTAAGGCTTCCAGGAATTCTTGTTGGGCTTCAGTCCAATTAGCATTTTCTTTGAGGATTTGCTTATAATGGTTTTCACACTGGTGTTATCTGATGGTTAAATCTTAATGTTCTTGCCACTGTAGTGGCCTTTTATGCTCATTCATTTTTGATTGTTGTTTGTTCCTTTTCCCAGCCTATTTCTTAACTTTGAATTTTATATTAAAGTTGGGTTCTGCTCACCTGAAAAATCTAATTCTGAGAGCCTGCAAATTTTCAGTACTTCCCAATCCTTGGTGAAGTATGTAGTCTCTCCTGGTTTATGTTATGATCTTTCTCCTCCAATAAGAGCCTTTGCAGATGCAACCCCCTTTGTTTTAATACTTTGCCTAAGCCCTTGCTTCCTTGTTATTCCACCCCACCTTACACTCTCCTCCAGACTCCTTTTTGTCCTAGAACTATGATCCAGAACTAAATAAGGATAATAGATCTACCAACATGTGCCACCTTCACCCAATGTTTACAAAAGACCCCCTGCAATCTTTCTGTCTACTTGTCTGACCCCCATATTGTCTCTGTCCTGAGAGCTCCTGAAACTGTTGCTCCTGCCATTGATGCAGCAGCCTCCAAAGGCCCACCTCTTGGGCTGTGACCATTTGTCCTCTGGCCAGGTCCCTCCCCACTCCCCCCCCCCTGCCAATTCTGTGGAAAAATTCCTCACTGATTTTTTTGTTTGTTTGTTTCTCCAAAGTTTGATTTGAGAAGTTATTTTTGCCTCTTCATCTATTATTTCCTCCATGGTTTCAGGTTTGAGTATTTCTAACATACTTATCGACCTCATATTTTTTCCAGTTCCAGTAATCTTACATAGTCCCATAGTCTTACAATTCCAAATGTAACAGCAGATATGTCCATCCTGCTTTACCCTCACTGGCCTTGGGCTTCATCCTTACTCATAACTGCTCCACTTTTTATCTTTTCCTCTTTCCCACTTCTTTACTTTTGCTAAACTTGCTCTGTAGTTTCACTATGATCTATCCCATTGGAAACTCAGAGTTTCTCCTGGTGAACAGCTTCTCTGTACTTAGCTATGCTAGTCCTCAGAGGATACATGAATGGATCTTTGTCCAAACCCCTCTCCCCCGCCCCCGACAATTTTCCAATGAGACTAATGTATCTCAATTTTTGCCCCCAATCATTCATTATTAAATGTTTGATAAATTTTATCTTCTTTCCTCAGAGTCATTATAATGGGATTATACTGGACTTCAAACTTAATGAAAACACACTTGGAAATTGAATTCAGAAAGAAGCTGGAGTTTATTCTTTTCACGTCTCTCTATTCAGAAATTTCCCTCCTCACATACTTTGCTGGGAACAAAGTGAAACAGGCTTACCTTTATCTTTCTTTAATTGGAAGTCCTAGAAAGTCCAAACAGCTACGCAGGGCAGAGATCCTGATTCTTGTCATGATTCTACTTTACATATGATGCTAGGTGATCCTGAGCAAGTCACTTAAACTCTAAACCCCAGCTTCCATCTCTGTAAATAATATCTTATATCAGGTGGAGATTATAATATATATATAATTATAATACTTATATTTCTTTTTAGTCAGATCTTTTTTAAATTGAAGTTCTTTCTTCAGTCATTTATTATGCTGACTTTTTATTACATCCTTACATTTAAGTTGATTAGCATACTGTAATGTGTTTTTTTTTTTGTTTTTTTTTTTTTTTTAGGTTTAACTGTGTCTTTTAGGCCAACTTCAGATACTAGACCATTGTATCCTAGTTATTCTTTGACTGAACTCTATGAAGTATCTCTTCTTCAAATCAATAGCACATACATTTTAGTCCATATATGGCTTTTTCTTTTCTTTCATGAACTCCATGATGAAACATGATCACTTGCTCTGACAGTTCCTATTATTTTTCTTTTGGCAACTACTTTCTTGGTTTGGTCATAGTCAGGACCAGATAGTAGTTCTTCTTGTTTCTTTGCTTTTTGAAAAAGAAAATTATGATCATCATTATCATTTTCATTATCATCATCTACATATTATAGATGGGCCAGCTTTCTCAGTCTCATAAAATTAAGTATAAAGAACGGAGTATAAATTATCTCATTAATTATTGGGTCAGTTCCATGAAGAGAGGAAATTGGGGCCAGAAAAAGAACAATAGAATAGTGAGGACAAAGAATATTTACGAGAAATGAATCAGCAGAGAGATGGAACTACAGATTATGATCAGAGAAGGCAATTACAGAAATAAAAGTTATAGAAGTGACATGGTTTGGGATGGTAGAAAAGTAGATCTCTTAAGACATGAGCAATTCTATCAGTGACTATAATATAGGAGTTGAGAAAATTAATTATTTTGGAGGAACCATTTTCAAAAAAACATTAAAGTAAGATTAAAATCACCAAGAATTAGGACATATGTTGGGGAAGAGGAAAAGACTGTGAGGCAAGTGGTAGAACTTGCCTCCTTGTAGAACTCCTTGAGAAAGGAGGCCCAGTAACTAGTAAACCAGTATGTGATAGCAAGGAAGATTTAGTTTGCATGATACAAAAAGTTGGAATGAAGATTTTAGAATCATGGGTTCGTAAATATAAAACTTAGATAGAAAGGACCATAGAGATCATCTAGTCCAAGTCATTTCCCCTTGTATTATTGACTTTGGTCAATACAGACTTTGGTGTCTGTAAGATCTCTCCCTCTGCTCCTGATTTCTTATACTTAATCTACCACATTTTAGGTTATTTCTTGGTTTTTTAAAAAATGTTTACATGATATGTGAGTGCATGTATGTGTTTATACATGTATATATTGGTATATATGTATATGTGTGTATGTGTATAAGTATTTCTACTAGGTCATTTTAACATGCAATTGGTCACTTGGTCTTTTTGATCCTTAGCATATATTTCCAATAAGAAGTTTTCAAACATTCTCCAGGCATCCTGTGGTCTGTTTACTCTTTAAAAGTACTACTTTTACTTTTGTTCTTGACTGTTGCCAGCATGATGTCATAGTTCAACTGAGTAACTGCTTGATAGATTCTTTTGGCTTTCCGGGGCCCATGAAAGTTTTGGGAAAGTTACTCATCATTTACCAGAGCTCCAAACTGTTTCATTTCAATTAGAAGTGCTTTTAGCTTCTCTTCTAAACACATTTCTTAGAGTAGAAGATCTCCCCTAAAGCCTTCTTCTTGCCTATTTGCCATTGCCTAAATCCATTCCTTTGTCTACCACATCATACTCAGTTCCTGAGACATTCTCTCCCACCATCTCAAATGTTAACTTCTTCTAGAAAGCTTGTCTCACACCATCGGCTACTCTCATTCTCTTCCCTGAGACTCTTTTCCCTTCTTAGGTACTTATCATGTTAAAATCTGTAATATAACCACTTATGTACATATTTCATTTTCCCAATTAGACTGTGTGCTCTTGAAGGGCAGGACCATTTCTTATTTATATTTTTATCTCGGGGTCTATGAATTGCACAGAAGAAGTAGGGGATGGACTTGTGATTTCACTGGGATAGAGAACTCCCAAATGAGGAAGCTTCTTTTATGAATGTAGGTCAGCACTTTCTCTGCAATTTAGGGTCCTTAAGGTTGGCTGAATCACTGGGAGATTAAGTGACTGGCCTAGAGTCACATAGTCAATAAATGCCAAAGGCAGCCCTCAAACCTTGGTTTCCCTGGCCTCCAGCTCAGATCTCGGTCTTCTTCCACTCTACTCATGATAGGTACTTTATATGTTTGGTAAATGAATGCGGTTAAAGTCCTTCTTATATGATTTCTTCCTCCAAGGCCTACTACTGCCATTCCCTCGCTCTTGTCTTCATTGAGCACACAGTGTTACAGAGGTATCATGACTATACACACCAGTCCAGCATACCAGCTCCTCTTCAGCCGGTCCTGAAGCGTCTCAGTGCTTTGTATGGACTCTGGTCTCTAAGTCAGCACCTGGGAGTGCTCTATCAAGGTGAGAGGCTTCCTTTTATTATATGACAAAAGCAGCAAAATATATGGAGTGTGTGTTGTTGTTTTATTTTGTTTTTGCAAAAGAGAAAGGTCCCCATTGAAAGGGAAAACAACAGTATCCATTTTTGTTTAAGTACATATCACCCACTCACATTTTAGCTTTCTCTCAATTAGATACTTAGACATGGGGCATTAGTGTAATAAAATTATAATTATATTCTAAAAATAACCAAGCAGCAAGAATAGGAGACAAATTAGAGTGAGACTTAAATAATTCTAATAGATAAGTGGAAAATCTCCTTATACTATACATTCTTGTACATTAAAATTATTAGCCTATTCAAGAGACATATGAAATTTTCTTGTGGTCTATCCCAATCTACTTGGAATTTAATTACCCCAAATAATTTACCCTCTTTTGTAGTCATTGAGCTATTACTGTATGTTCCTTTAAAATAATTTATTAAAAGTTAATTGAATTAACGACAGGATTGTTTCTAAAGAGATTTCATAGTTTATGGTTCTTCTAAGGAATGCGCATATGTTTTTTTTTTTCCTGAAATCCTTTTTAGTTTTTTTAATACCAAAAAATTTTGTATTTAAAATATAACCCTTTAATAAGATGCATATTATATATGTGCATCATGTGCCCCGTTAACAGTCTGCTGAAGCCTATGGATCCCTTCTCAGAATATTGATTAAATGCATAAAATAAAATATCTAGGATTGCCAGATAAATCAAATATATTGAAATTTTGTTCACATATATGTGTGTATATATGTAAAATTATATATACGTACATATTATATATTTACATATATATGTAAATATATGTAAAATTACATATGTATGTGTATACATATCTATAGATATAGATATAGATATAGATATATGCACATATCAAGTTCATGGACCCTATCTCTCATTTTGATTTTAATAGCCTTGAGGAGGAACTGTTGTTGGAAAAAAACACTGCACTAGGAATCAGGAAACCTAGATTTTAATACAAGCTTGGGGACCTTATGAAAATTATTCAACTTTTTTCATCTTATGAAAAATAGAAATGGTAAACCTGCCTTACATCCTTCAGAGGGTTTTTGTGAGGTTCAATTGGAATACCAGATATGAAAATGTAAAGCAGTATAAAAATAGAAGAAGTTATTGATATTGTTTCTAATGAAACAAAAACAGGTTAAATTATGGGGAAAATGAAGCTGATTACTGGGTCAGGCAAAAAACATTTTGCAGAATAAATAGTACTTTTATAAGCCTAATAATTTGGAAAATTATCTTCAAGGTCACATGAATATTTAAAAACTACCCTTAATTTAGGATCCAGGACAGTTTTTAAAATGTGTTCCATTCTTATCTGTGTTACTATATGTGTATGTATGCTATATATATTTGCAGGTGGATATTTTTCTGGTGAACAAGCAGGTAAAGTGATAAAGAATGCTATTTTGGATCTGTGCGCAAAGGTGAGTTCAATTAACTTCTAGTGCTGAGTATTAATATCATTATGTGGTAAATCTTAGTCAAACCGGAACTCTAAATTTACCAGAACTTTTCAGCACATTTAACTTTTAAGGAAAATCAAAAACAAAACTACACAAAACAATTTTAAATCAGTAGTTGAGTCACATAACTAATGTTCATAGAATGCTCATATAATTATAGACTATTAGGCCCTTAGAACAAAGGCTGAGGGCCCTTCTAAGGATATTTGAAATGCAGAATTTCAAAATGGGAAGGGTTCTTAGAACATTAGTTACCAGAGCTGGAGGGGAACTCTTTAAGGTCATCTGGTACAGCCTTCCTTATTTACAGACCTGAGGCCCAGCGAAATAAATGAATGTGTCTTGAGTCATTCAAAGTGGCCAGCAACAGAGCTGAAGCTGAAATCCAAGTCTCCCAGGTCCTAGTCGGGTATTCTTTGGGGATAATGAGGAAATCAGATCAAATTCCTACATTGTCTGCATTAACTGTCACAGGTTGGTAGGTTTGGAAGAAATTTTAAGATATTGTGTAGCCCAACCTTCTCTTGTATAGAAGAAGGAATAAGATTTAGAATGAAGAGATTACTTAGTCACAGGGACTCAGAAATTTCATAACAAAGACACAATTTTAACACAGGCATACGGATTCTGTCTTCAGCATTCTTATTACTATATGATGCTTCCTCTCCCCCCTCCAGTTATGTTTAATTGATACTTTTTTGATGTCATATCTTCAGGTACTTTAATTTATTTAATTCTCAAAATTAAATTATTTTTACTATACTTTGAGCTGAGTGAGAAAAAAATATTAATTTATGTTTAAAGATTTTCAACATAGTTTTGAAACAAGGGTTTCAATTAGCCCCAAAATTTGTTTAACCAAAGTATCCAATTTCCAGAATAAGTTTTTACTGTATTACTGTTTTATTCTGATGAATAAAAATGAAAATTAAACATCTACCAATACAATTTGATGCCATTTTAAAGGTTCATTGGCAAGATAACACACAAGTTTTTCATTCCTTTAAAGTTGTTATCATGAAAATAAACAATGATTTCTTTGTGTTCAATTTATACCTGTATAATGAATATTTGTGTACTATTCATGACTGTAAAGAATATGCCATTTGGCTAAATATAGATTCTACTTATTTCTCAAATCATTAAAAAAAATTCAGTATAGCCTATACTTAATAAGAAAATGTTTATGAAAAAACTTTAAATTGAAGGAATAGTCAAAACACAATTTTTTATAGTAAACATACAATTTTAGATGTTTTATGAAATTACTTTTTGGTTAATACTCATGCTTTTGCTTTTCTTAAAAAAATATTTTATTTTAGAATCTCAGCCTATATTTGGGATAACCCTAATGTCTCAATTTGTATCCCATACTCTTTTGTTTATGTAAAATTTAAATTAGGAAGATTTTAACTTTTCATGTTATATGCTTTGGAGTAACTCTTAATATGTGTATATTAATGCATATATATTAATTCATATATATATATGCAAGACAAATACAATTTTAAGCTTTCTATTGGAATTGCTTTTTAAAAGTTTTTCTGAATTGATAGTTCCTCATTCATTCTATTACTAATTAGGCCATGGTGTTCAATTCAGTTTTTATGTGGACCAATTACTTTATAGTCTCAGATTATTTCTCTAATTCCCGCCTTTGTATCTTGGAAACCTGTGTTGTTGTGAATAATAAAGGAGAAAGGCAAGGTGCTATGTGTGATTCAGTGAAAATTCAACCTATTGCTAGAAAAACAGAAGAGAGAAAGCTCAATAGCATTTCTTCACTATGAAAAAGTTGGTAATTATTTGTTATTTTTAGTCCAGTTGTGTCTGTCCATCAAAAATAAAATGTGAAATGCTTAAATATTAGTATAAAAATAAACAATGTAATATCCAATTTTATTTCATTTATTATATTCTGATTTATGCAATTTGTTGAATCTTTGAATTATTATGTATTGACAGTTATAGACTAGATCTAAAATTTTATTCATAATCCCATTTTTCTATTAGAGCAATTCATTTTAATCATACAATAAAATATTTTAAAATAATGTTTTTGCATTTAAAAGGAGTTCCTAGGGGATCTCCTATGTAGATTTTATTTGTCATCTTGAATAATGGTGATATAATGACTGAATAATAAAACATTAGTGAAGATCATGGACCATTTCTTTTTATTACTTTACCAGTTGGTCATAAACATCTTTTTTGATATTTTTCTAACTAAAACAGAGAATATCTGGTAAAAACAAGAGTCAAAAGAGACAAGACCAAGAAGACAGTTTAAAAAAAAATAATGAGTTACAAAGAAATCATTTTTATAAGTGTATCTGGCCTCATTGAAAATAAGTAAAGGACAACATGGTAAAAATATTAAAATGCAAACTAAAGGAATCTGTTATCCAAGCCAATAAGGAGATAATATGTTCGTAATAGATCTGTGTGTGAGTGCTTCAATTGCCGGGATTGTGGCAACAACTCTATTGCAATTCTTTTACTCCTTGGTAACCATAGAGACCCTAAGGAACTGCCAAGTTTACAAACTTTTGTTTTCAAACAGCTGAAAGATGATGCAGTTGCCCTGGTAGATGTCATTGCTCCTCCGGACTTCATTCTGAACTCACCAATTGGCAGGGCCAATGGCGAGGTAAAGAGGAAATCTTTCATTGTTTGGGAAAAAATAAGTTATGGAAATGGGCAAATGAGGAAATTGAGAACCTAAAGGTTGGCCACAGCTGTTCTCAAACAGAGTGTAAGGGCTGCTATCTGAATCAGTGGAGGGAACACTCACAGTGGTGCAATCACAGGTGGTTGAAGTCTTGTGCAAATGAGAGGCTGTTCTCGTGTCCTCCAGGATTCCTTGCAACTCTCAGATTCACAATTCTGAGCAAAAACACAATCGATGATCAAATTATTTACTAGATGTGGTTTAAACAAATAAACTGTGTTGAGATCGAAATAACCATATGCTCCTGGGTGAGGAGTTCATATTAAACCCAGTAACAACTAATAATCAAATCATTACTGGATATTGTTTAAAAAAAAACAAACTGCTGAAATTGATAATTTAACCATGTGCTTTTGGGTGGGAAGTTCATATTAAATACAAATCAAGAGTAATGCTTCAAATTGTGAAATAAAACATTTAGTTTGTCACGTGTGAAGTAAAAGACAAAGCTCAAATGTACAGGAAAATGAAAAATAAACAAAATTGGAAAAGAAGAGGATACTAGGAGGAGAGGTTGATGGAAACATATGTAAGATAGAAAGAACCTTAGATGTTATTGAAGGTAGATAATAAGTAGGAGCCTGCATGGAAGTAGTAGTTTCTTGTAAGCAGAAGTTATCTAGACCAGCCAGAGGCCTATATGCTATTTAAACTGACATTTTCTGACTCACTAATGTCTAATTAACTGTAAGTCCCAGTGTTCATTGAAAGTTTGCGTTACATGTTTATTAACCTGATTGACAGTTTCAGGAAGAATGTATTCACTAAAATAGTGAATGAAGACACAGTGTAGCTCCATCTGCTCCTTGGGTGTTCATCCCTTCAGCTATAAAATGGGGCATTTGGAAAGATCTCTTAAGTTCCTTCCAGCTCCACAGTCTCTGATCCTGGAGTTCTGAGAACGTAGCCAAGGCAATCCTGAGTTTGTGGCTGCACTGTCTTACTCGGCCCATGCTGTGTAGAGAAAACATGTGTGACATGAAAACCACATTGTTAGGACCAGATAAAGTATGCCTTTCTCAGATAGACATAACCCGAATCTGATGATACACATATTTTTACTAAATTGAGTTAATGTGTCAAACTTCGGTGATAGTCTATGATAGCTATGAAAAGGGGCTACTATCATAACAAATTCAAAAATCATAGATGCTCCATGCTGGAGGGGACTCTAGAGCACATTTAGTCCAGTTTTTAATTAACCAAAAATCCCCTCTTCTGTGTCCCCAGCAAGTAGTTATCCAGACTTTGTGGGACAATCTGGAAAGCGGCCCATTCCACTTTGGGGTCGTTGTAATTGTTAGCAAGGGTTTTTTCCCCCTGACATCAAACCTAAATATATTTGTCTGCAATTTCCACCCATTGCTGTGGAAGCCAAGAGTCCAAACTAAATCCCTCTCTCACATTGTATCCCATCAGATGCTGGAAGACAATTCCTTTCCCCTCCCTCCCCAGTCTTCACTTGTCAAGGCCAAGCTTGATTCTCACATGATATAACCTCAACCCTCATCTGGCTGTGTTCTTCTGGCTGGCCATTCTTCACCCTATCAGTACCTGTACCCCAGACTGAATATAGTATTTCAGATATGTTCCACCCATGATAGAGTACAGTGGAGTTTATTACCTCCCTCTTTGTGAACATTATAGTGAAGATCACATGTTTTTGTTGTTTTGTTTTTGGCTAACATCGTATTGACATCTTTTGCTTGTGATCCACTAAAACTCTGAGATCTTTTTTTTCCCTAGTAAACTGTCTCACCTTTCTTGCCTTATACTTGCTGTTGTCTTCACATACTGTATTTTGTGACTTCATTTCAATCTTTTTTTTCTAGGACTAAAGATTTATTATTAGTTAAACATTTTAAAATTATCCTGATAACCTGCCAGTACTCAATTTTGTGTACTTTCAACAAAAGTTTGAGCTGGAAGGTAAGAATTACTTCTATATTCAACCAATTGAACAATGTGTTTCTTTTTTGCAGCTGTATAAAAACCTCTGGACCACTGTCCTTCAGGGAAAGAATGTCCTAGAGAGGGCATCATGGTGGCCTGAATTTTCTGCCTACAAACCTACCATAGGAAGTTGGAAATCAAAACTCTAGATTGAGCACGAATGCTAAGGTACCACTTGGACATTTATCCTTGAGCAATTGCATCTTTCTACAAAGATCCAGGCTTGGAGGGCTATCATTCTGGCATCCTATTTGACTACATACAGAAGACTTTGAACAGCACCACTATTTCCCAAGACAGCCCATCTGTTCTTATCAATCAATTCTGGATGCACACCAATCTTGTTTAGCAGTATTTGCTTCCTTGCATGGGGTAATTTATAATTTACCATTATAATTTTTATGCTTATCATAATTTGCTACATAAAATGGAAATATGGTAAAGTATATTGGCCTTGATAAATGAACAGACTATTTAGATTGAGATTTATTTAGATTATTTGAACTTCATACATTCTATTTTTTAATTTAAATCTGTTGATCACAGTCACTCATTAAGTGCCTTCTTTATGAAATTTATTACATTAATACCTGAGGGAGATAACAAATATAAAAAAGAAAAAAAAAATCCTTCAAGGAGCTTATGTTATAGCAATAATAGAGTCTGGATAAAATATTTATGTAGATAAAAATAAGTCATCTTAGAATATGGTACAATTAGAAAAACAATTCAAGATGCTGTGAAATAAAAATTAAGGAGACATCACTTCCAGGTAGGGAAAATCAATGAAGACTTCCTGGAGGAGTTAGCATTTGAAGAATATAACAGGGAGAGGTAACAATGGAGAACATTCCACAAGAGCAAGAACTTGGAAAGTGGAAAGCATGGGGTATGTGCCTTGTGGGAAGTTGGTGCTTAGCAACCATGGCATATTCCATGTCCAGAGATTTCCATGCCTTTGATCTCTTCAATCAATCTGGGAATGTCTGCTTAACTGAATTCCTTGTGCTGTTTGAGATTTACTCTAAATCCAGATTAGCTTCTTTTACATGATCATTGCAATTCAATTTCATTAATCTGGTCTAAATAAGGAAACACAAAGCCTGAATTATGGACTTGAAGGAGCATTGTGGTTTCATTGCTTTTAAGCATTTAACTGGAAATAACCATCAAAAAAATGTCTTTAAGAAGAGAGAAGAAATCTAGAACTCATTTGCTAGATCATTGCTAATTTGAGGCATTCATTATATCCATTTTTTCCCTTCATTGATTAAATGTGTTTCTCCTCTTCATCAAGTAAAATAAATCTATTGCAATTTTGTTTAGAGTACTCATTTGTTTAGTAACCTGTTCTCCATAAGTAATGCAAAGGTAATTTCAGACCAGGTTCATTTTCTATAAATTCTAAATTAATAGGATTGAAATGATTGGAGTCTGAATATAATTCTAACTGAATCTGAACCAAATTGAACAATGATAAAGCCAAATTAATTAGATAAAAGACATGGTTTTTTTTGACTTCCTTTAATTTCATTCATGTTTTTATTTATTTCTGATATCTCTTGCACATCATTGCATCTATAGTAGTAAATAGTATTGATTAAATTCTCAGTCAGGACTAAGGCCAAAGTGGTCCTTCTTGGTTAGACTCAGCCTTCTCTTCAAGTGGAAGTTGTGATTTGTGTTCCTTTGTTCCTTAATTTTTCAAAGGAAGCTTTTTTCCCAAAACCCATAGGTTCTAGATGGAAAGCATTAGATCACAAATCATCCAGCCCATTCCCCTAATGATATAGAAGAGGAAACAGAAGCCTAGATAGGACAAAGGAGTTGTTCAAGGTCGATGGAGCAGGTGAAGGCCCCTCTGGGGTTTAGCACATGAGGACTACTTGGTGAATAATTTCATTTGTATGCTTTTTGAAAGACAGTCTCTTACTTTGAATTACAATTACATTTCCAATTGCAATCATAGTTGGGAATTCCCAATTCCCATTTCAAACCATTCTCAAGTCTAAATTTCTCTGACCTTTATTAGGCTGAAGAATATCCAGTGAAAGGCAATCAGGATAATGAGAGGCTAAAAATCATGCTAAGATTTATTAAAGGAATGAGGGATGTCAAGCTGGGAAAAGATAGGGCTCCAAGAACTAGGGAGCTAGGACTGGGAGGGCCACAGGAATTAGATTTCTTATGTCTGACTCCAGAGGAAAGAAATGGAACCAGTGAATGGAAGTTGCAGAGAAGAAATAGAATGTTTAATTGGTGAATTCAAGGCAGAGAGACTCTCATGTTCAGAGAAATCACCCAACTATGATTTACTTACATCACAACAGAGAATACAGGGAGGTTCTGTAGACTAGTTTGTGACATGGCCATCCAGGGTGCCATTGCTGTGGTTCTGGGGCCTGGCAGTAAGCAGGGGTTGGCCAGCTTTGCAGTGATGAGTGTACGCTGGACTTGAGTGACCCCGTGCTATACAAGAGAGACATCCTTTTATACTCAAGTGTAAACAAGCTGCTCAGGTGTAGCTTATAAACACCAAAAAAAACCCAATGCATCTGGGAATTTATGAAGCAAAAGTAAATCAGATGAGAATGCTTGACTGGGATGATACAGTCACTTTGGTGTCTTGTGGTTATACTTATTGGACTTGTCAACAACTCTTCTGGTTTCTTTATACATGTTCTATCGCACTCCTACAATGGCAGAGGGAGGGATAATATGTGTCTGTTTTTATAATTTTGTGCATGACAGTGAAATAATGAATTGCCCACCTCTTGAACTTCACTTTTACTATGTAACCCTTCCCTCCCTTTCCTTATGTAAACTAACTATTGTCCTTTATATCACTTCTTACATGCAAAACATTTTGGGTAATATGTGCAGCCAAATGCCCACCATGTGTCTTTCCATAGCATCTAAGTTTACACACACACACACACACACACACACACACACACACACACACACACACAAATGGACAATACAATATAATCTTATAGAGAAACCATCAAAGTTATACCAAGCTATTTTTTGTCCACAATGAGACATAACTCTGGGCCTCTTCTTGGTTTCCCTGACAACTCAGCTTTGCAGTGTCAGGACCAATCTAATAACACTCTCCTAGCCTCCTGGTGATTTTAAACTTGTAGAAGTTGGCGACAGGTAGTCTCAGAGGAAAATAGAGTAGTGTCCTTTGGAGAATTGGCAATAGCTGCTGCTTTTCTGGCTGTGGTGAAACGAGTGTTTCATAGTCACACATCCTATTCCTTCCTGTTCTCTCAAATACATCCACAGAGTTCTAGAGTTTTTTCCTCTTCTTTGGGAAAAAATTAAATTAACATTAGTATAATCTTTATAAGGGCAGGATTCTTAAGGGATAAAAATAGGACTTGAGAATTATTGTTGAATTTATTCCCCATGTGTTTTTGTATGAAGTTCCATTCGATCACTTTGTTAGCATCTTTGTCAGTTCCTAAGATCTCTCTAAATTTCATATCTCCCCATCAACAAGCTTATACAAACAAAATGAATACTTAGGAATATATCCCTTTATTATTATGTTAAGGAGGAGTTTGTGGGTTTGGGATTGTTCAAGAATAAGCTAACCACATGTAGGATAAGTGGGCTGGACCAGGTGAAAGACATTGGAATTAATTCAGAAAACATTTATGAAATTCCTAAATAGGAGTTCATTTTATGAACATTCAACATTTTAAATACAAAGATATAAAATGTATGACACCATTTCTTGTCTTTGTGGAGTTTTTAGTATTCCTGGGGGTGTATATAGACAAATTGTGTGTATAGAAGCAGGGAGTAACAGGTGAGTGTTACAGTAAAGGAGAATGCCGGGCCTGGAGTCAGAAAGAATTGAGTTCAAATCTGGCCTCAGACCCTAGCTGTATGACCCTAGAAAAGTTATTTAACAGTTTGCTTCAGTTTCCTCATCTGTAAAAATGAGCTGAAAAGAAATGGCAAATCATCCAATAGCTTTGCCAAGAAGACCCCAAAGAGGGTCACAAAGTATCTGAAATGATTGAATAATAACAGAAATCGGGAGGTCTAGAGATTTATGGATACCTAACAGTTCTGAAGAGCATTAACAATTTTCGATAAATGAGTCTGAATTTTAAGGGAATAATTTGTAAGCTATTCTGAGACCAATCATCCCTCATAAAATACTGATTATTTTAGCTAAGAACTGGGTTTGCAAAAAAAAAAAAAAAGGCAAAAAATAGTCTCCATCCTCAAGAAGCTCACAATCTAATGGAGGTCAAAACCAGAAGTTCACAAAAGCAAAAGCTATGGAGGGGAAACTGCAAAAAATAAAAAGTAGGAAAATATGAGTTATGTCTGGGAGCTGAGGACATAAAGTCGGTTTAGGAATAGGGCTGGGGGAAGGAGAGAGATTACATTTAGAATAAGATAGAAAAAGTACTTTGATCAATGTGGTGATCTTTTTCTTCTCAAAACATAGCCAGGTGATAAAAGTTCAGATCTTTTATTGTCTCTAATATAGCCCGGTTAGCTTAGACGTCTATCTCTCTGCTTGGTTCCAAGAGCTCTTGCAGTTTTGTCCTTTGCTTCTGCCTCTGCTTTCTTCAGCCTTCAATCCAGCTCCAAGTTGAATTTGTCTTGCCTCTGAGAGAGGGCTTCTGGCTCTCAATCTCCCAAAGTGCTCTGTGTCTGCACCAGAGTGCTCCTCTCTAATCCAGTTGAACTCTCTTTCGCCACCAGCCAGCCAAGTGGAAAATAAATATTCTGGAATGAATCATTCTTCACTGGCTTATATCTGACTCTTCTGAGAGAATGGGATTATGGGTTTTCTCCCATAGTGCTCTCTGGCCCTAAGAGCTTTAAGGGAGGTGTGAATTCACAAAGTTACAAAGTTTACTTTGTGAATCTCCCATACTTGTGAACTCCAATGAGTAAAGGTGTAAATACAAACACTGTACTAATTAGTTCTACTTAGTACCTTGTTTCAGGTTCTGGCCCAAAACATCTTCTTGTAAGATCAGATCAACTCTAATTAGTTAGCAGTTTGTAAAGATTCCAGCAGATCAAGATGATTTTTTTTTATCATTTTAACTGAGAGAAGGGGGCAGCATAGAATGAATGGGATCTGGAGCCCTACCTCCTCTATCTAACTTTTTTCCAACCTACTTCCAATGTACTTGAGTACATTGTATTGTCTACAATGAAGAAGTGAAAAGATCTTACGCATGACTCCATGTTACATAGGACATTTAGATCCAGTTATCTATGAATATATATTTAGGGAAATGAGTAAGGATTGAAGGAAAGAGAGAGTAGAAGTGGTAATAGTACATAGTCTTCTCAGGGACAACAGTCAATTAGTATAAACATTACTATTCCTATGGATGTCTGTTTCTAAATTGCCAAACCATTGCCAAGGAGATGTTCTTGGGATATTCTTTCAAATAAAGATCAATGGCCCTTTGGAAATGCTTATGGCTTCCCCTCTAGAATTGTACAAAGAAATAGTAATTCATCCTGTAAGGGAGGGAAAATAAGCATCCAATGCAAAGATCCCAAGGTGTTAGTGGGGGAGGGAATGGAAAAGCTTTCATTTATACTCATATGGCTATACAGAAATATGTGTATATTGCATCCCTTAGCAAACAATATCAACTATTTATTCTTTAATTAAACAAACTATAAAAAGCAAATATATCCTTCTATAAATCCTATAGAGGGTCAGAGAAACTATAAACCAATTACAATCAATACATCTACCAACATTGATTATGCAGTCTGGCAGCATGCAAGGCATTGGAGACTTAAGACAAATGGAAAACAGTTTCTACTCTTATATTTTAATGAAGGAAGCAACATGCATCACACACGCACATATATGTACATATATATCTAACTACAGATATATACATATATAGAGAAAGAATATATATATGTATATATACATGTGCACGTAACAATGGGGCAATTAGCTGGTGCAGTGAATAGTGTACCAAGCATGGAAGACTTATCTTCTTGAATTCAAAAACTTCAGACAGTTCCTAGTTATGTGACCCTGGGAAAGTCACTTAACTTTTTTAGCCTCAGTTTCCTCATTTGTAAAATGATATATAGAAGGAAATGGCAAACTACTCCCGTGTCTTTGCCAAGAAAATCCCAAATAGGGTCATGAAGAATCAGAAACAACTGGAAAGCAACTAAACTGCAGCAGAACATAATATATCTACATTGTTATATGTAGATATAGGTATATACCGAATTTAGTTGGCCCCATAACAAACAATTGGCTATTTTATGTGTTGTTGAATGCAGCTCACTGTGTAACTCAAGCCTGCAGGTATGAATAGATACCCTAAATCCATTTAGCAGATACATGCTTGGACTTCTGCGTGTTTGGCCCTTCTCTCCCCTCTCCCTAAAAATCGAGTGTCAGCTGAAATGGTCTGGGAGTCAGTGAACTTGGGTTGAGATCCCAATTTTCATACTCATTTGCCCTTATAAAGTAGGCAAGTCAATGATAAGATTGTAGCTTCAGAGCTCTGAAAACAATCTTAGAATCTAGGCTGTGTAAATGAGGAAATGCAGACCCAGAAAGGCATGGGTCTCTTTCAAGAAATCATCTGACTGGAATTTTTCCACTACAAGATGTATCCTGTCCTCAGTTTTCTCATTGGGAAAGTCAGGGGGATGAGCTTACATGCCCATCTCTTCCAGACTTAAAATACCATAACATATGAACTTGAGAAGCCAGAGGGGAAAGATTCTGGATTGGATTCAAGTCCCATCTTTATTCCAAGCTGTATGATCTTAGGCAAGTCATTTTCTCTCAGGGTATCAATTTCCTCATCTATAAAATAAAGGTGTTGGATTAGTCTCTAAGGTATTTTTCCAACTCTAAATCTAGTCCCTATGTCTCATAGTACTGAGATCAATGGAAATGAAGGACCTGAAGGAAAAATTTGGGAAACCCAAGGGATTAATACAGCCCTATTTTTTTTTTTTTTTTTTTTTTTGCTGAAAAGCAAACCAGACCATTCTAACAAGACCTGAAAGTGATATACTGTAGCTGAAACATACTTGGCACCAGATTTAGGCAGGTTTTGCAACAGGTAAAAGACTTGGCTTTCAAAGCTGTGAAACCACTAACTTGTTTAGGGGTGTGGGGAAGAGGAGAGAAGGGGGCTCCGAACAAAGGCTCTTTATGGAATGGAAAAAAGAACTGTGTGTTTTTCAGTGGGAAGCCACTTCTCCATGGACGGCCCAGTGACTTTTTGCCCAAATTGTTTGCATCTCATTTGCAGTCTGGTTCATGTTTACTCAATGTCTTCCCACAGCGTGACTCTGGCAAAATGCTGTACAATCAAACTTGAGTGTGGGGGAATTTTTCCACTGCAGCTTTCCAAATAAAGACTTTAAAGAAAATAGCAGGCCCAGACCCAGGGGTTTGGTTAGAATAATTTCCAGTGGTTTCCTTAAGTGACCTTGTAAACTTTAGATTTTTTCAAGGAGTATGTGACTCGAAAATCCAGAAAAAGACAAATTTCTAGGATAATGAATCATAGCACATGAATGGTACAAAGAACCTTAAAGGGCCATCTAGTCTAATGTCCTTATTTTAAAGGGCTAGTGAGAGAATATAGCATCGAATGGGGTAAGGATGAAGAACTCAATTTGGACTTGAAAATGCTAATATTAATCATGGCTCTAGAATTGTTGTCTATATGACTTTAAGCAAGTCACTTCCCTTCTGCAGGCCAGTTTTCTCATCTATAAGATGAACTGGTTGGACTATGTATTCTTTAAGCTACCTTTCAGTTCTAGATTCTATGATTCATCTTAGGGGAAATGATTTACCCAATGTTTATAGTTGGTACCTTGAAAAATGACATATATCACCTAAATAATAGTAACAATGTCCCCAAAAAGTGGTTATCTGCATGGAATTTCTCCTTATAATACTTAAATTAAGGCTCATCTCTGACAAGTGGTAATTCACCCTCCACTTTAATATCTCCAGTATTAGAAAATGTACTCCTTTCTTAGATATAGAAGTAGAATTTTAGCATCAGAGACTTTTAGGACTTGAAGAGATCTCAGAGATCATCTGGTTGGGTATTCTCATTCTTCGGATGAAGAAATTGAACCAATTAGATAATATCACTGTGTGATTACATATTAACTGCCTCCTTTTAATTCAGTATTGATTCCAAATGCATTGGAAAAAATCATCAAGGCAAAATCATCAACTCTTTCCATTATATCGCAATATTTCTTTTGAACAATTCTAATTGCTTGTTTTTCAGCATTAAGAATTACAGAAATCCCTTAGACTCTTTAGTTTTTCTACTCCTATTGACAGCACCACAAGAGGAACATAAGACTAATAAGTCAATCAGTATTTAGCATGCACTTACTTTGTGTTAAGTAGTGCTAACATTGTAGATACAAATCCAGGCAAAAAAAAAAGATGGCGGAAGGGAGGGGGAGAAGTCAAGAGAATAAAGAATGAGTAATCTTGGGCCCCTCCCCAAAATGGGCTTTCTAGGAAGAACTCCCCAGTGGGAGAAGGGGGCTACAAGGGTAGAAGGCAGGAGAGAAGGTAGTTGAGTCATAGGAGAAGAGGTTTTATGAATATGGTCATCAAACCCAACACCTTCATTTCGTAGGTGACAAAAATGAAGCTCAAGGTAACCCAACAAGTAATAGAGTTAGTATAGGGACATGAGTTACTTGTTACAAAATTACATAATCAACCAGAAAACTAGGCATATATTCATTGGCATGAAATAATAGAAGGAACATTCTACCTGAAATTAGGTCTGGGTTCAAAATCTGACTCCCGTCTATAACTATATGACACTGGACAAGTAACTAGAACTTAGTTTCTTTATCAAGAAAATGGGAGTAATGCTTTTACTCCCCACTTCGTAGGATTGTTCTCAAAAACTGTTTTGTGCATGATAAATACCATAGGAGAAATAGGAACAATGGGAATATCTTAATGGCCATATGTTTACACATCAAATGTGGGCCACATTTCTAGTTCTCAAAGTCTTGTCTGTGAAAGGCCTTTCCAACAATCTGCAGATGGGTCTCTTGTGTTGGTAACTTCTAGCATCTGCACTTTTAGTTTTGGCAGAAGAGAAGAGTTATATGAAATAAAAGCCAGATTTTCTTGAAATTATATAAAAGTAACATCTGGTGTCCTGTTTATTCTGGATAGATTTTAATCACAGGGATAATGGGTAGAAGCAGGTGGACCCAGTAGTGTTCAAATTCTTCTGGTTCATGTAAAGAATGTTATGGGAATGGTCAATAAAGAAGGAACCTTCTTCTATCCAGGCATATCATGCAGTAAGCAAATATCCAAATGAAAAACTGGACTTGCACAAATATATTCAACTAATGTTAATTGAATACCTGTTGTGTACCCAGAACTGTGCCAGAACCTTGAGCAGATGCAAACAAAGAAGAGATAATCACTGTCCTTCTATAACAAACTCGTGGAGGGATAACACAACATGACAAATATTTCTTTTGTGCTTTTTGAGTTCAGAGTATGACATAGAAAACAATGAAAAAGAACCCACATTTAGAAATGTTTGCATTTATGCTTTCATTCTTTAGGACTCATGATATTTAAATCTTATAATGATATCTAAAATATATGATAATGAGATCATGACTTAGAGAGCTGGAGAGAGAGAGAGAGAGAGAGAGAGAGAGAGAGAGAGAGAGAGAGAGAGAGAGAGAAGGAGAAGAAGAAGAAAAAGAAGGAGGAGGAGGAGGAGGAAGAGGAAGAGAAGGAGGAGGAAGAGGAAGAGAAGGAGGAGGAAGAGGAAGAGAAGGAGGAGGAGGAAGAGAAAGAGGAGGAGGAGGAGGAGGAAGAGGAAGAGAAGGAGGAGGAAGAGAAAGAGGAGGAGGAGAGAAGAGAGGGAAGGAAGAAGAGAGAGACAGAAAAACAGACAGAGAGAAAGAGAGAGAGATGAACTATCTCTAGTATTATAAGATTTGATCAGTGGGAAAAGGCTTTCATGGAGAAGGTAGGAATTGGAGCTAAGCTGCAGAAGATGAATAGAATAATTGAGGGGGAAAAAGGAAGGAAGAGGAAGAGGTATTCTAGGTTAAAAAGGCAGATGTAAACACAAAGTTAGGAAGAAGGTGATTTTTTGGTGGTGTGAGAAGAATGCTAAACTAAGACCTGAGATCTGTGGGAAATTATGAATTCCAGTGAGAGAAACCACAGAGAATAATAACTTAAGGACAACAACTGTGATTTCAGTGATAAAGGAAACTCCCAGAAATGTAAAATCCCTCTGTTTATACCGATTGGCATCTTCACTTCACTCTCTTATTCTCTGAAGAAAGGTGAAATGATCTGCCTAAGTTCTTAGAACTAGTTCATGGCAAGCAGAGACTAGAACTCAGGTCCAGAGCTACTTTTTCTCAGTTCCCTTCAGAATTACAGACTCCACAGGCCAGTTACTTCCTCGCCTTCCTTTCATCTTAAGGTCATTATTCTCATATCACTGATTCAGAGTCACAGGAGTATATAACAACTTATGGTTAAAGCTGGAAAGGATCTCAATGAGCATCTAATTCAATCTTTACATATTATAGATGAGAAAAATGGAAATCTAGGGAAGCTTCATGATCTACCCTGTGTAACCACAGAGATTAAGAAGTATAACTGAACCCAGCGAAAGAACCCTGGGAAATTTTTGGACTGATAGCATTTTTGTTTTTCTTCCCAGGTTAATTTTACCTTTTTAAATCCGATTTTTCTTGTTCAACAAGAGAATTGTACAAATATATACACATATATTGTATCTAAGATATACTTTAACATGTTTAACATGTATAAGACTGCCTGTCATCTAGAGGAGGAGATGGAGGGAAGAAAGGGAAAAATTCAAACAGAAGTGTTTGCAAGGGTCAATGTTGAAAAATTACTCATGCATATGTTCTGTCAATAAAAAGCTATAATAATAAAAAAAAACGAAGTAAACTGAGTTTGGTATGTAGTTCCCCTAACTTCAAATCAGCACTTTCTCCCCTGTACTTTAAAACTCATCTTGGCCCACCATTTCATTTTATTGAAGATGAAATTGAGCCTTAGAGAAGTCAAATAATCTGGCCAATGTTATGTATATGGAAAGGAGCAAAGCCAGCATCTAAATCCATATCTGCTGAATCCAAATCCAGTGGGAGTTTTTTCCCGCTTTGCTTGTAACCTCAACATGTAATTCTTTTTAAAAAAATCCTGAAGTTATGGAAAAATGAAGCAGTTATCTCTAAAGTCCCTTCCAGCTCTGAGAAGCTATAATTTTTCAGATTGCATAAACCCAAGATTCTATGTGGGTAGGAAAACTAAAAGAGCCTTAAGGTACCTGACTTTTTGAAAAGCACTGTGCTGACAACAGAACTGTTTGAGAGTCAAAAGCTAAGAAATGACTTTGGATTACAGAGAAAGGATTGTTGTTGTTTGTTCTTCTTTCTGGAAGAGGACCATGACATAGTGCAGGTGATGACATGACTACATCCAGAAAGTGCTAGATTCAGCATCAGGAAGACCTGGGTTTCATATCCCTGCTGTGTGGCCATGGATAATATTCTTAACCTCTCTGAAACTTAGACAACTTTCTGCAGTGTATCTTCCAAGTTGCAGATAGAGTGTGATTTCACTGAATGAAATCACTGATCTTAGATATACTTTGAAAGTGGTACAGTGAAAAAGATGCTAGATATGGAACTAGAAGATCCTGGAATCAAGTCTTGGCTCACCACCAAAGTACTGTGAGACTCTGAAATGTTTGTCTATCAATTTCCCTCTCACTATCTCAATTTCCTCCTCAGTAAAATGTGGTGTGAGGGAAGATCATGTGATCTCTAAGATTACTTTGCACTCTCATATTTTGATTCCTTAAAAATAAAATAAATTAAACTTTTGCCATCACCACCAAGTCTCCCATTCTATATTTGTCTATAACTAAGTACTTCTGCATTTATGCCAGGATATTTTTATATTTGTGCTAGGATATGAGGAATTTTAGAAGTCAGAAATCAGGTCTTTTCTATTCATAACCTGATCAGATTTTGGCTCAGTGATATACAAATAAACTATGAGTCTTCATCCCATACCATGTAAAAAGCACCATAACAGAGCAGAAAGGGCTGGTTTTGAAGTCAGGAGTTTTTGAGTTCAAGGTCACTTACCATGTGATTTAGATTCAGTCAAGATCACTTATTTCTATCATTTATTGTGTAATTTAGGCCCAATCAAATCACCACTCTGGTCTCATTTTCTCCCCTTTAATTCCTCAAGATTTTACTCATTTTCTCCTTTTTAATATCACCCTTTTAGAAAGTTATCCAATATCTCCTTCCTCTGTTTCCTCCTCATGCATTTAACTGTTTGGAATCAATCTCTACCATTCTGCTGAAATTATTCACTCAAAGGATAATAACAATCTCTTACCTGCCAGTTCCCATAACCCTGCTCTTTGAATGTTCATTCTCCTTGGCACTGTTGACCAACACTTCCTTCTGGATGTCCTGTCCTTTGTTGTCTTCTAGGCCTTATTGCTATTCCCTTTACTTCTCTATTTCATTTGTTGAATTGCCATCTCTCTCCCGATGGCCTCCACTTCTCCCTACCCCAGATAGCACAATGCTGGGCCCTTGTAAGAACTTTAAGAAACATTTGCTGATGGATTCCATCTGCTCCTGTGGCATCAATATATAGATTACTCCAAAATGGATATATTGAGTCCCAGTCTCTCTCTTGAACATCTCACATCACTAGTTGCTTTGTTGGATATCTTTATCTGGATGGTTTATCATTATCTCAAACTCAGGACCAAAATGAATCTCATCATTTTGTCTTCTTCAGATTTTCTCTTTCTATTGAAGGGGCTGTCATCTTTCCATTTATCCTGGTTCATCACTTGGTAGTCATTCTTGACTATTGCATCTACTTTCCTTAGTCAATCATTTTTAAGATCTGTCAGATTATTGTTTCCCCTATGACACATCTCATAACTATCCCATTCTTTCCACTCACAGAGCCACCAACCTAGTTTTAAGTTCTCATTGCCTCTTTTCTGCAATTTTCTCCAAACTGATTTATCTGATTCCATGTTCTGCTTTTCCAAACTCACCTTCCATACTGCTGCCACAGTAATCTTCCTAAGACACTGGCCTGATCACATTGCTCTTCTGACCATGAGCCTTGATTGGATCCCTGTAGTCTCAAATAAATCACAAATTTCTCTGGTATTGATCCAGACTTGATCTCTCTTCAATGTGGCTCTAACCTATTTTTCTTCCCTCATTTCATATTATTCCTCTTGACATATGCTACATGATAATAAAACTGAACTACTTTTCAATAAACCTGACATTATCTCCTGTTCTATTCCTTAATCCAGACATCCTCCCTGCCTGAAAGACACAATACTCCCTCCTCAATTGCATCTTGTAGAATCCACTTCCTCCAAGACTCTTTACTTGAGCTCTTTCTTCTGTCCCAAGTAGTTAGGGTTCTCTTTTGCTTCGAATCAACTGCTTGTTCTATTTATTTATTTTCATCTAGCCAGCAATTCATTGGTGTAAGGAACTCACAGATCAGGAAAAACTCCCTGTGCTGTAGTTAACAGTCAAATGACTTGCTCAGGGCCACAGAATCAATATATCCCAAAGGTGGGACTCGAACCCAGAACTTCCTACCTCTTAATTCAGTTCTTTATCTACTGTATCAGCTTAACCCTGATGTATCAAATGAGAGGATACATATAAATCTTGCAAACCTTAGTATCATATAAACATCAGCTTTCCCTCAGTAGACAGCTAGGTGGCAACAAAGTGCTAGGAAAACCAAAGTTCATATTTAACACTTAGTAGCTGTGTAACCCCAGGAAAGTCACTTAGCCTCTTTGTGCCTATTTTCTCATCTGTAAAATGGGGATAATAATAGCCCCTATCCCTCTCGATTGTTGTAAGGATCAAATGAAATAATAATTGTAAAATGCTTAGCAGAGTATCCAGCACACAATAAAAGTGCCATATAAATGCTTATCCTTTCCCCTTCCTCCCTCCCCTGTAGAAAGGAAGATCCTTGGGGACCACTATTATTTTTGTCTCTGTAGCTTCAGTTTTCAA
This sequence comes from Antechinus flavipes, assembly GCF_016432865.1. NCBI lineage: Eukaryota > Metazoa > Chordata > Mammalia > Dasyuromorphia > Dasyuridae > Antechinus > Antechinus flavipes. The sequence continues at coordinate 190,877,055 of NC_067403.1, read as the reverse complement.
ACAAATCTAGAGGAGTTAGGGCATCTAGGTAGTGGAATGGATAGAGTGCTGGGGTCATGAAGTCCTGCTTGTGAATTCTGTCTCAGACAAGATTTCTAGCTGAGACCCTAGACCCCTCGGGGCTTCAGTTTCCCCTCTAGAAAATGAAAGCCTCTTTCAGCTTTAAAAATCTGTGTGACTCTAAACACCAGGAATTGTCAGCCACGGTCATCAATTCTACTCAGCAAACATTTACCATGAAAATCAGCGCTTAATAAATAGTAGGAATACCAAGGCAAACATAAACGTTCTTTGTTTGCATATTAAGTTTAAGAGAAAATACTATTTAAAGCAGCCTTAGGCTACAATCCCTTTAGAACAATTGCTTTTTATGAAGTCTGTGCCTATGGAGAGCACCAGGCTTAGCACTGGGGGAAAGACAGAATGTTTAGAACCGAAGTTTAGTCCCTGCCCTTTGGGAACTTATGTTCTGGGTGAAACCCTCAGTTTTCTCCTCTGTTAAAAAAAAAAAAGTGTATATCTATGTATTGGTGTATGTATGTTATGTGTGAATGCATGTATGTGTGCATGTGTATATGTATTTGTATATCTACATATACACACAATCTATATATAAACTATATACGCATATATAATTTATATACATGTACACATATATGTATCTATATACACATATGCACACACAAAATATAGATACACACAGTATACCTATGTATATACATACATGATATAAATACATATATTTATGATAGATGAATATTATAATATATACATTATATATGTATATGTGTACACATATAATGCAAATATACACATGTGTGTAAATAGATGTATATATGCTTATATGTATTTACTTATGTGTGAGCACATGCACACATATCTACATCTATGTATCTATTTATCTATCTATCCTAACTATAGTTTTGACTCTAGGTTGAAAACTCCAGTAAGAGGAGGGCTGGAAAGATAAGGCTCAGAGCTCCATAATATTATATAATAAGGATAAACACAGTTGGAATTGAGCAGCACAAGATGGGAGTGGAGTGGAAACATCAGACCACGAAAGAGAACATAAGGTGTATTCAGGAGCCAGAAGTCTTTGCCTGGAGCACAAAATGTATTGCAGGATACTGGCATAAGATATGTCAGGAAAGTTAGGCTACCCGGCTGAGACGTGCATATCCATGAAGTTTGAGTCTGGATGTCAGGAACCGTTTATCTGCTTTCTAGAGTGTGTATGGCTGATGAAAAAAAGAATCCAGCTAGGTCACCCCCCAGAAATGCTCATGATGTCAGTGGGCCATCCGCTGGGGTTGGCCTGGTTTTAATTAACTGGAAGGCTCTGAGCTGTAAAGTATCTCAACACTCTTTTCAAGCCCTGGCTTTATCCTCTCTTGCCCCAACATTCTGAAGTTGTTTCTAGGGGTGGGATTTTTGGTCAGATTGTATTCTGTTTCCTAGGGTCAAGATTAGAAATTCACTTCATGGATAGCTCATATTTCTAATGCAATTTAGTTTCCAAATAATTTCTAATTCCAATGTAGTTTGGTCTTCACAAAGATTTTCTGAAGAGACAAATGTAAGGACTGTTATCCCCATTTTCCAGATGTGGAAACTGAGATGATGTCTTATTCTCTTTTGGGTTGAGGGTGAAGCTGACTCTTTTATTTGCTTCTCTAAGAAGAAACTGTGAGCTGTTATTTCTGTGTGACTACAACATCTTCCTGACTAGTTGTGGTTTCTCATGTGGGGAGAAACCTAACAGAGATGTAATTTAATTCTTTCATTATGAGGCCAACTCAGTGGTCACTGAACAGAGATCTCACATTTATATAGGTTTTTTTTTTTTTTTTACTTAATAATATTTTTATTGCCTTTAAATAAAAATAAAGGCATACGCTCATATGGTCTTCCATCTCCACTGAACCCTCCTTATAACAAAGAAAAGCATTTAAGCAAAACCAGCAAATAGATTGATTATATCTGACAGCACAAACAGCTTTCCATAATATCCGGTCCCCTACTTCTCTAGTGAGGAGATATCACATTTATCTTTTAGATTTTTTTTGTCTTCCTTTTGTCTTCTTTTCTTCATTTTGTTTATTGAACTAAGTACAAAATAAGAAAAAATAGAATAGAAAAAGGAAGACAGAAAAGAAAAATATAACAAAACAAAACATTGTCATATGCCCTTCAGAACATCAGGGAAGATTCAAAATATATAACAATAAATTTCTATTTCAAGAAAGCATATATAATAATAGAAGAGATTATATTCATGAGGATCCCTCTTTCTTCTTTGTAGGTTATTCTCTTGTTTTCTGCTGTGCACTTTTTACTTTATTCTTTTCTCCTTTTTCATCCCCCTTCTCTTCCAAGAAGGCTACAATTAAACAAAAGATATATTTCATATATATATATATATACATATATATATACACACACACACACACACACACAAATACATCACAACCTCCAAAATTTATTAAAAAAATAAGGGAAGAGGTGGGGTATAGAAGGATGTGTAGGTGTATGGCACTGAGCCAAATACAGTAGAGTATAGATTGATGGGCAAGGGATAAAGGATAAAGTGGGATATAGAAAGGTGTGTAGAACTATGATGGTGGGATAAGGTATGTAGAGTAATGGGAAAAAGATAAATGGGGGGGGCAAAGAGGTGGCATAGGATAAGGTGGGGTACAGGAGTGTGTTTAAATTAACAGAACTGGCATAAGGTGTGTAGATTAATGGGAATGGGATGAAGAGGAAGGGTGGAGGGAGAAGATAAGGGAAGGATCCATGGGTGGGGGGACATTAAGTAATAGCAAGGCAAGTTAAGAAACAGGATTAAAGTAGAAAAGTTAGGAGGAATAGAAAATAAGAGATATGCACAAATACTACAACAAAGATCAGGAGTAGAATTCATTAGGGAAAAAAGAAGCAGGGCTAATACTCATTGATCTTAGACAAAGTCAAATTTAAAGATTCAATCAAGAGAAAAATCTACATTATATGTCAGTTATATTAATATTGTTTTAGATGCATGTTTACATATGGGTAAATGTATATGTGTATAGCTCTTTTGAGCTATACAAGTGCTGATGTCAGTCTTAAACATATGCTATACATTTCCATGTTTTCAAAAACATAAATGATTTGTCCATGTTAAGTTCTTTGAAATTAATCTTTGAGATTGGCTCTTACATGTTGAATTTTCTATTAAGTTTGGTTTTGGTTGTGACAAAATCCCGAAAATGTGCAAGTTCATTGAATGTTCATTTTTAAAATTCAATATTATGGATAATATTGCTGAATATGATATTTTTTGCCACAGGCTTAGTTTTTTTTTTATTGCTAGTATGTATTATTCCAGGACCTGCAGTCTTTTATTGTGTTTGCTAATAAATCCTGTATAATTCTAATGGTATTTTTGAATTTCTTTTTTTTTTTTCTTACAACATTTTCTCTTTGGTCTAGGAATTTTGAAATTCAGCACTAATATTTCCATATGTTTCTCCACAAAGGATCTCTTTGAGGTGGTGACCAGTGGATTTTTTTTCTCTCTTTCTACTTTCTCTTCATATTCTAACCACTTCAGGACAATTTTCGTGGATTATTTCTTACATTATTGTCTCAAAGTTCTTTTTTTTTTGTATACTTTTAGGTTATTTTAAAAATAATTTGTGGTATCTTTTCTTTTGATATACCTACATTTCCTCCTCTTTTCTTTCTCCCATCCCCTACTAAAGTTATAAAGGGGTCTGTCCAGGATGACATCTGTAGTAAATGTCTGATAATGGGATTTCAACTAAGGTTTCTTAGCTCTAAATCCTTGGCTGGTTAGTGTGCCAGCAAATGTTTAACAGCTGACTAGGGGAAAATGTAGGCATAATAATACTTTTAAATTGAATTACCATTGTTTATATTTTCTCCATCTCTTTCTTGTCTATAAATTAACAGCACAATAAATCAAGTTTTGATTTTCAGTGTTTGTTGATTTCTGAGATTTAAATGTTCAGAATGAAAATCTGACACAACTCTCAGAGGTAGTAAACTCCTGCCTATACAACATGAATGACCTGGGTCTATTTGGTTGATTTCTCACCTCTTTGTTTTTACTTTTCTGTCCCTTCTCTATTCATAAAATATGGAAACTTTACAATCTAACGCCGCCCAGGGTGGATATTGTCATCATCTCTTCTTACAAGCAAACAGTTAGCAAACTCAAGGAACAGAACATCTATTTTCAAATCAATGAAAACAAAACAGACCTCATAAAAAAATATGGCCACCCCCAAATGAGCAATTTTTCCCGAGAGTCATGTACTGGATGGCATGTTATTGCTTCTCCTAGTTTCTTACATCCTACTGCCACCTTTGCCCTAGCTCTTTACATTAAGTTGTTTTTCTTCCTTTTCTCTTCTCCTGTTATTTTCTATAGTTCTCTGCAGATGTTTCCAATAATTCTTTTTTTCCTAAGACTCTCTTGTCTGGGATTCTCCATTCTGGGATGATGGTAATGTTGAGAGGAGCAACTTAAGAGTTTCCTCCATGATAGGGTACTAAAGAGCTCTCTGTATTACAATTCAAAAAAGAGATGCCAGATAAAGTTGCATCCACTCTGAAGCCTTCTCTTACAACACAGTTCTTTCATCTTGATCCTCATGCAAAAGTTCATCCAGGAGCTAGGAGTCAGGAGCACATCTTGTTCTTCTCATCTCTAAACTACATTCCTTGGTTGACATTAGGAGGAGATTTCATGGTCTAATATATTCTTCCCCCAATTTCCCATCCATATTAGTCCTTCCTATGAGCATAAAATAACCCCAATTTCTCTCTAATTGTGTCTCAAATATCTGAGTCCTTTGGAAGCAACAGAGTAGGAAGCTAGTCATACTACTTTCTAGCATTGCTTGAGTAGGGTAAGAGAGCCAAACATTCCCATTATTATATACTGAGATGATAAAAGATTATGTTGGGGTGGGTTGTCACTTCTATTACATACATAGCAGGGAAGACAAGAGACACCAGAAATAAAACTGAATTGGGCATCAGGATACCTGAATGTGAATCTCATCTCTGCTATTTGGAAGCTATAGGATATTGGGGGAAATGATTTCCCTTAGCTAAGGCTAAGTTTCTTCATCTGTAAAATGAATGGAGGAAGACTTATGATTTGATGTGGGTCCTTCTCAACTTTAATGTTATCTGATGCTTTAATTATCAGTTTGATGATTATATTTCATTTTACACATCTATTTCATGCTTGTGTAAAAATTGTTTGATGACATATATAATTTTTAAAAAGGAAATGTGTTTATATTTCATATGTCTTTGATTATCACAGGACTTGAATTTTTTTCAGGAAGCATATATAATGATTATTGGCTAACTTACATTTTGACATCTCAGTGGGTTCAGGATGTCTTCAACATGGGTACTCCATTCCAAGGGGTGAACTGTGACTTGAATTAAACAAATGACATCACTTTAGAATAGAAATGCATGCTGTCTAGGGGAGAGGGATAAAGGGGATGGAAGAAGAAAAAATTGGAACACAAGTTTTTGCAGGGGTGAATATTAAAAAACTATCTTTGATATCATTTGAAAATAAAAGGCTATTATTAAAAAAACAGCTTCAAGTTTTGTTTTGTCACTCAATAGTTTTTTTCCCTTTCAATTTTATTAATTTCACATTCGATTTTTAGGATTTACAATATTATGCTCAATTGGGAATTTTTGATTTGTTCTTTTTCTATGTGTTTGTTTGCAAGCCCAATTCAATGATCTACTCTTCCTTTTTTATTGATTTAAGACACTAGAGAGATACATTTTCCTCTGGTTACTGCTCTGGATGCATAATTTTGGTATATTTTTATTAGTTTTCTGAAATTATTGATTATTGATTATTTCTGCAAAAAAAAGAATAGAAGTGCATGCAAAAGGACATCTTAAGGAATTCTCTTGTTTCCATTATGAGGTGGTCAGTCTTTAAAAAAGAAAGTATAAGTGAATTATATATGGGCAGGTATAATAGTATAATTATATATTTGTATGTGTGTATGTATATATATGTATGTGTGTATATTACAATATCTTACTATGCTATTCTGTAATTTTGTGTGATATGATGACATATGCTACAAAATAGAAAAATATTAGACTCCACATAGAACATATAATAAAGTATTTACTTATACTTATATATATATATATATATATATATATATATATATATATATTTCAGCATAGTATATAAGTATATACCATATGCAAATTGTCTTTTTGCTGCTCAATATAGTAAAATGGAAAGGCACTGTCCTGGGAATCAAGGTACCTGCTTTCTAATCCTGACCTCTGTGGGTGATCTGTATGACTCTCAATTCTATTCCCCTTCTAAACGAGGGCACTATTGTACTTCCTTTCTGTGTGTGCCAACAATAAGAGGTCCCTAGCCAGCTTTTGTGGCGTGCTTTAAACCCTTCTGGGGATCCAGTTTTCAGTTCAGAAGTAGTTCTCTCTGGGCCTAAATGTAAAGTAAAATTAGATAATGTGATCACCAAGGTCTCTCCTGACTCTCATGTTCTCAAAGTCAATGAATCTCAAATTTCAGTCTCTGAACACTTCTTCCTGCTTCTTTCCCCTCACTTTTTGAGATTGTCTAACCATGTCATACCCCCAGATCAAACATAAAACCCTCTATTTGTCATTCAAAGCCCTTTATAACCCAGCTCCCCAACTATCTTATTTTCATACACCTTACCTCTGAGCCACCCACATCCTCTACAATTCAGTGACACTAGCCTCTTTACTCTTCCTTACATTAAACAGTCTATCTCCCCAAAACTAGACATTTTTTTTTAACTGTCCCTTATTCATGCCTGGGACTCTCTCCCTCCTCATCTTCACTTCCTGCCTTTTCTGCCTTCCTTCAAGTCCCAGCTCAAATCCCATCTTGTACAGGAAGTCTTTCCCAATTTCCCTTAATGTTGAATATTTCCAATTCATCCTGTACATAACTTGTTTACACATAGTTGTTTGTATGTTACTGTTCTTATTCGATTGTGAGCTCCTGGAGAGCTGACTGTCTTTTGCCTTTCTATTTCTAGTACTTAACACTGTGCGCGGCACATAGTAGGTGCATAATCTTTCCTGGCTGCCTGCCTAATTGACTGTTTTAATAAGAACCAATTAGGTTCACCCTTCTTGTTAGGAATATTTTAAGAAGTCTGTTCTTTAGTTCCCTATTTAACTAGTCATTCTCCTGCACTCTTCCATAGAAACCAATAGCCAACAAAGTTATATCCATGCAACATTTCTGTAGCCAAATCTCCTAATGGGCAACATATGATTTGCAATGTATCCAGTTCCATACTATCAATCTAGTCCAACAAAAATTCATGAAGCATTTATTACGTACAAGTCATTGTGCTAAGTACCGGGGACACAAAGACAAAACAAAAAAGTCTTTGTCTTTAAGATGTCTACATATTAGTGGAGGTAAACAATAAGTAGGGGATTAGTTTATTCTATATTTGATGGTTGGAGTGGGAAAGAGAGGAAGAGAGCATTAACAATTAAAGGGAAGCTGAGAGATTTCCTGCAGGAGATGAAGCCAATCTCTATCAAGCCTATTTTTACTGTTTGAAGGTCTAAAAATAAATTGGATAGAAAATATCTTTATTACATTTGATATAGTAGGGGGGAAAATGCCTGGACTCAGAGTAAGAGTCTGATCCTGATTGTGTGGTTTGTTAAGTCACTGAGCCTGAAAGGACTCTCAGTTTCCTTCTCTGCAAATGGGACTTTGGACTAGATAATTTCTAAAATCTTTTCCAGTTCTAGCAATCCACATTCTCAGGTCCTTTTCAGCACCACAACAATGACAACAAGCACTTACATAGTGCTTTAAGCTTTACAAAGTGCTTTCTAAATATTACCTCATTTTATCTTCCCATAAATGTAGGAAGTAAGTGTTATTATTATTCTCATTTTATATATGAGGAAACTGAGGCAGAAAGCCAAGTGACTTGTCCAGAATCACACAGCTAAAGTGTCTGATATAAGATTTGAACTCATGACTTCTTGACTCCAAACCCAGCTCTCTATCTACTCTATTACTGAGCTGCCATTATTGTATGAGTCTAAGTCTTTTTAAGGCTTCATACTTGGGAAAACTCTCCTAATAAAAATGGCCAAATGTCTTTTTGCTTCCTTTCATTGTTAACCACTCCCTTCTTCTCCCACTCAGACTTATTTCCTCATTTGTTTTTTACCTCCAGTAATAGTCGACTCCTTAAGGAAAAGACTATTTTTGTTTTGTCTTTGTATCCCTAGCACTTAGCACAATGCCTTGCACATAATAAGTGATTGATGAAGGGTTGTTGGACTGGATTGGGTGGGATGGAATTGGATACATTGGAATCATATGTTGCCCATTAGGGGATTCAGCTACAGAGATGTTGGATGGCTGTAACTCTGTTGTCCATTGGTTTCCATGGAATAGTGCAAGAGAATGACTTGTTAAATAGGTCACTGAAGAATAGATTCATTAAATGTTCCTAACAAGAAAGATGGATTGAATTGGTGCTTATTAAAGTGGTCAGTTAGGCAGTCAGTCAGGAAACATTAAGCACCTGCATTCATAGCAGAAAGTACAATAGTTGCATCATGAGAGAGTAGGAAGAAAAAGAATTGAAGTCACAGAGGCCGTAAAGAGTATAATTAAGAGCCAGAATGAAAGAAATTAAGGATACCGCCTAGCTAATACTAGGTATAGAATAAGAGGGGCTTCCTAGAGGTCTTCAAACAGAGTTTAGGCCAGCTTCTTCCAGGTTTGCTATGAAAAGAATCCCTGAAGAAGCATGCAGAAGTACTCTATTATCCTATGAGTTCTGAACCAGAGGAAAAAATACTTCTGCAATCAGATTTCTAATGACCTTTGCATGTCATTCTGAGTTCAGGTTCACCTTTCTTGAATAGGCAACATAAACATCCCAGTAGTTCCTTAGGTTCTTCTTTAATCTCTCTAAGTCTCAGTTCCCTCATCTGTAAAATGGGGATAGTTGTTCTATTTAGGGTTGTTGTGAGGATCAAATATAGTAATAATACATGCAGATCCCTTTAAATACCTTAAAATACTACTCTACACGTATGCATTCAATTATCTAGGCTCATTTACCTTTTGCGGGTCTCCCAATAGGAGATAGGATTGATTTTCCTTTCAAGTCATCCTCCTGCATCCCTCCTTTTGTAATGAAATTTCTAAAAGTATATCCAGAGGAAAAGATTCAACTGCTGTGACCATCATCTCAGCATTTTAAAAGACCTAGGATGACAATGGTGTGAAGACTGTGTTGAGGATCCCCCAGTCCTTAAAAGTTATCTTACTCAGCAACTAAGGCCAAAAAAGTGATTCTCTTCTAGCTAAGTGGCTGGTGATAGATGGGCTTTTCCAAACTTACTGAGATTGGTTCGTGAATGACATATATGCTATTCACATTGTTAAAACTTGTCTAAGCTTGAAAATCTACTGTATAACCCTTAAAGCCTCAAGATCATCTCCCCAGTGCTTAGCACAGTGCCTGGCACATAGTAGGCATTTAATAAATGCTTATTGACTGACTGATTGACACAGCTTTGTGGATACTAAGGGACTGTCCATATAATTTAAGAAGGCTAAAACTAATACACAGCTGTTAGATGAAAACAACTATCAACCTTCCCACCCCCATCGCCTTCCTTTTAAAAAAACAATTTTTTAAAAAGTAGAGGCCTGCACTCTGTGTCCATAAAACAGGAGTCTCTATGGCAATGTGTTTCTTATCCAAGATAAAGGTCAAACACATCTGGAAGTCATAACAGTTTTGTCTTCTATGGAGAGCTTCAGCTTCCTCCCTGCAAAGCCCTACTATAAACAGACCCCTCCCACCCATCTCCCATCCCCTTCAATCCCAAATTCATCTGTTCTCCTTCCTGCCTGTCAAGGGTTTCCAAAACTGGTCTGTCCGTTTTCAATTATAATTTGCTGAAGAAGGGAGACGTGTGATACATAAGCGTGAAGACACATTAGCATGGCTTGGAGTTGAGCAATCAGTTGGGTTCTGCTCCTTTTCCCATCATTCAGGGACCACAGAAAGTATTTTGGTAGTTTTCCTTTTTGGAGGAAAAAAGTTGATTCAGTTATTTTGCAGGCTCTTCATTGGTTTAAATTATCAATTGATTTGGAATAACAATGGCCATTGATGACATCTCAGAGAATTACAAAATCCCAGATATTTACACATGGAAAGGACCTTAGGAAAACAGAGCTGGAAGTTTGGTACAGGAAATGTTGAAGTCAAGAGAGTTTGGATGCAGAATAGCTCTGAACCTTAGGGCAGAAAATATTTGAGCTGGAAGGAACCTTAGAGCATAGAATGCCAGGATTGAAAAGATTTTAAAATGTTAGAGCTGGAAAGGACCTTTGAATAGAGAACATCAAAGCAATGTTCACTTAGAATATTCACTCTAGAAAAAACCCTCAAGGAATAGAGCTAGGAGGACTCAGAGACCACATAATTGAGCCACCTCATTTTATAAATGAGGAAAGGAGACCCAGGGGAAAGAAGTAAATGACCCAAAGATGCACAGCATGTGACAAAGCCAGATTAGAACCGCCTCTCATCTATTTTGGATACTCTATGCTATCTCCATGTATATAACACTTCAAGGTGACAAAATGCTTTTCTATATATGATTTCAGTGATTCTCCACAATATTCTTTTTCCTCCCTGAGGCAATTGGGGTAAAGGGACTTGCCCAGGGTCACACAGCAAGGCAGTGTTAAGTGTCTGAATTCAAATTTGAACTCAAGTCCTCTTTACTTCAGGGCTGATGCTCTATCCACTACACAAACTAACTGTCCCTCCAAAATGTTCTTTTTTTTTTCTTCTTAAGGAAGTTGATAAGGCAAAGGTAGCTATCATCATTTTGCTGATGAGAAAATTTAAATTCAGAGAGAAGTTATTTGTCAAAATCACAAAGCTAATGAATGGTCCCCAAGTCCAATGCTCAAAAGCCATTATCCCGAGAAACTTGTGTTCTAAATTATAGAAAGATAAAAAAAAAAAAACAGAGAACTCCTTTTGGAGGTTGATTTATAGATTTAAATTGCTTAAACTCTATTTTTAAGCCATGAGAACATAAAAAATAGCTGACATTTATACATAGTTTTAAGACTGAGGAAGTGCCAATATGTTATCTCTTTTGATCCTCGCAATGAGGTTGGTGTTATTATTATACTCATTTTACAGTGAGCTACAGAAAATTACGGGTTTTTTTTGTTGTTTTTTTTTGCCCAGGGATACACAGCTAAAGTGTCTGAGGTAAGATTTGAACTCAGGTCTTCCTGACTTCAAGCTCAGAGTAGCACTCTCTGCACTGTAACTAACTAACTAACCAATAACTAACTGTTATTATAAATGACATTTTCAGGCCCTTAGTCAATAAACATTTATTAAGCACTTATTTTGTGCTAGGCACTATGCTAAGTGCTGGGAATACAAAAAGAGACAAAAGGCAGTTCTTGTCCTCAATGAGCTTGTAATTTAATTTAAGAAATAAATATTTACAAAGTAATCTACTGACAGGACAAATAAGAAATAATTAACAGAAGGAAGGCTTAGCATGAAAAGGAGCTTAGAAGGATTTCTACAGAAGATGAAGTTTTAGTGGGAACTTAAGGGAAGCCAGGAAAGTGGATCGGTAAGGATGAGAAGGAAGGGTTTTCCAGACATGGCAGCCAGCCAAAGAAAATGCCTGGAGCTGAGAGAAGGAATGAACCCAAGGTTCTTTGTCATTGGACCAAAGATGGTGGGGAGAAAGCTGTAGAAAGTCTAGAAATGTGTCAGGAGGCAAGATTATGAAGGGTTTTGATTGCCAGACAGAACATTTTCTATTAGATCCTGGAGGCCAAAGGGAACTACTGGAGTTTATTGAGTAGTGGGAGTAACTTAATTAGGTTTGTGCTTTAGAAAAAAATCTCTTTAGTGATTGAATGGAAGATAGATTGGAGCCATATTAATAATCAAATTAACAAAAACCATATGATCATCTCAATAGATGCAGAAAAAGCATTTGATAAAATCCAACATCCATTCCTATTGAAAACTCTTGAGAGTATAGGAATAAATAGACTTTTCCTTAAAATAATCAGTAGCATCTATTTAAAACCAGCAGTAAGCATCATATGTAAAAGGGACAAACTGCAACCATTCCCAATAAGATCAGGAGTGAAACAAGGTTGCCCACTATCACCGTTACTATTTAATATTGTATTAGAAATGCTAGCTTTGGCAATAAGAGTTGAGAAAGAGATTAAAGGAATAAGAATAGGCAATGAGGAAACCAAATTATCATTCTTTGCTGATGATATGATGGTATACTTAGAGAACCCCAGAGACTCTACTAAAAAGTTATTAGAAACAATCCACACCTTCAGCAAAGTTGCAGGATACAAAATAAACCCACATAAGTCATCAGCATTCTTATATATCACTAACAAAACACAACAGTTAGAGTTACAAAAAGAAATTCCATTTAAAGTAACTACTGATTGTATAAAAAATTTAGGAATCTATCTGCCAAGGGAAAATCAGAAACTTTATGAGCAAAACTACAAAACACTTTCCACACAAATTAAGTCTGATCTAACCAACTGGAAATATATTAAATGCTCTTGGATTGGGCAAGCAAATATAATAAAGATGACAATACTACCTAAATTAATCTATTTATTTAGCGCTATACCAATCAGACTCCCAAAAAACTACTTTGTTAGAAAAAATAACAACAAAGTTCATATGGAAAAACAAAAGGTCAAGAATTTCAAGGGAATTAATGAAAAAAAAAACAAATGAAGATGGCCTAGCTGTACCAGATCTAAAATTATACTATAAAGCAGCAGTTACTAAAACCATCTGGTATTGGCTAAGAAATAGACTAGTTTGATCAATGGAAAAGGTTAGGTTCAAAGGACAAAACAGCCAATAACTGTAATAATATAGTGTTTGACAAACCCAAAGACCCCAGTTTCTTGGATAAGAATGCATTATTTGACTAAAATTGCTGGGAAAATTGGAAATTAGTATGGCAGAAACTAGGCATTGACCCACACTTAACACCGTACACCAAGATAAGGTCAAAATGGGTACATGACCTAGGCATAAAGAATGAGATTATAAATAAATTGGAAGAGCATAGGATAGTTTATCTCTCAGACCTGTGGAAGAGGGAGGAATTTATGACCAAAGAAGAACTAGAGATCACTATTGACCACAAAATAGAAAAATTTGATTATATCAAATTGAAAATTTTTTGTACAAACAAAACAAATGCAGACAAGATTAGAAGGGAAACAATAGAATGGGAAAACATTTTTACAATCAAAGGTTCTGATAAAGGCCTCATTTCCAAAATATATAGAGAATTGACTCTAATTTATAAGAAATCAAACCATTCTCCAATTGATAAATGGTCAAAGGATATGAACAGACAATTCTCAGACGAAGAAATTGAAACTATTTATAGACATATGAAAATATGCTCCAAATCATTATTAATCAGAGAAATGCAAATTAAGACAACTCTGAGATACCACTACACACCTGTCAGATTGGCTAGAATGACAGGGAAAGATAATGTGGAAGTTGGAGGGGATGTGGGAAAACAGGGACACTGATACATTGTTGGTGGAATTGTAAACACATCCAGCCATTCTGGAGAGCAATTTGGAACTATGCTCAAAAAGTTAGCAAACTGTGCATACCCTTTGATCCAGCAGTGTTTCTACTGGGCTTATACCCCAAAGAGATACTAAAGAAGGGAAAGGGACCTGTATGTGCCAAAATGTTTGTGGCAGCCCTGTTTGTAGTGGCTAGAAGCTGGAAAATGAATGGATGCCCATCAATTGGAGAATGGTTGAGTAAATTGTGATATATGAACGTTATGGAATATTATTGTTCTGTAAGGAATGACCAGTGAGATGAATACAGAGAGGACTGGCGAGACTTACATGAACTGATGCTAAGTGAAATGAGCAGAACCAGGAGATCATTATATACCTCAACAATGATATTGTTTGAGGATGTATTCTGATGAAAATGGATCTCTTCGATAAAGAGAGCTAATTCAGTTTCAATTGATCAAGGATGGACAGAAGTAGCTACACCCAAAGAAAGAACACTGAGAGATGAATATAAACTGCTTGCATTTTTGTTTTTCTTCCCAGATTATTTATACCTTCTGAATTCAATTCTCCCTGTGCAACAAGAAAACTGTTCGGTTCTGCACATGTATATTGTATCCAGGATATACTGTAACCTATTCAACATGTAAAGGACTGCTTGCCATCTGGGGGAGGGGGTGGAGGGAAGAAGGGGAAAAATCGGAACAGAAGTGAATGCAAGGGATAATGCTGTAAAAAATTACCTTGGCATGGGTTCTATCAATAAAAATTTATTTAAAAAAAAAGAAAAAAAAGAAAACTTTCATAATACATTTCTAAAAAAAAAAGAAGAAGAAGAAGAAGAAGAAGAAGATCGATTGGAGTGGGGAGAGACTTGAGGAAGACATATGTATCCACAGGAAACCAGTTTCTTCAGAAAACCATCAACTAGCTATTGGTCAATATAAATGTTTCAAGAGTCAACTATATATTAGGCACTGTACTAGGTGGGAGTGATACAAAGACAGAAATAGTTTCTGCCCTTGAGGAGCTTACATTCTATCAAATGAAAAAATACTATACTCAAATAGGTATCTTCAAAATAAATTCAAGATAATTTTTGGTGTGGGGGTGAGGAGGAATTAGCAGCTAAGGTGATCAAGAAGGACCGTGGATCTGAGCTTTGCTGGAAATTAGGCAAGTTGAGAAGGGAAGATGAGGAAGAAATCGATTCCAGTTAGAGGGGACATCCTGTGCAAAGGCATAGACGTAGAACATGGAGACGGTGTCATGTGTGAGAAA
Source organism: Antechinus flavipes (assembly GCF_016432865.1). Taxonomy (NCBI): domain Eukaryota; kingdom Metazoa; phylum Chordata; class Mammalia; order Dasyuromorphia; family Dasyuridae; genus Antechinus; species Antechinus flavipes. The sequence continues at coordinate 190,862,048 of NC_067403.1, read as the reverse complement.
CAAAAAGAGTCAATACTGAGTCTATAATCTGAAGAGAAATGATCTTTCGATGACTTACCTATCTGTCTTATCAATGGATGCACTAACACAAATCTGCTGACATTTCTTCATTCCATTATTGAGTACCTATTACTGTGTATGATGAGTTCTATGCTTGACCCTATGAACAAATTTTTTTTAAAAGCATGAAATGTCTCCTTGTTCTCTAGATGTTGTGGGTTTTTGGCTCTCAGAAATATGATGGTGTCAAGGAGAGAGCCCTGGATTTAAAGACAGTGAACCTGGCATCAAATATAGCACTGCTTCTACTGTTTGTGTGATCCTGACTTACTCCCCTTCTCTGATCCTCAGTTTCCTCCTATATAAAATGAGATTTAAGAATGCTTGTTCTTCACCTTTCCCAGGACTGTTGAGATATTTGAATGTGGTAATTTGCTTAAGAGCTATATAAATGCTACATCAGTGTAAACTATTGTCATTATTTGCATCTTGGAACCTTTGTTTGGAGTTAACAAAAAAGGTATATTGCTGGTTTCTTGGAAGTGACCTCAGGATTCTCTATTCAATGACTGGAACAAACAGGGACAACATTCAAGTCCTGTTTTGAAAGCCAGAGCCAATAAAACTCATTAGTGATGACAGACCTTATGCATCTGACTTCTCTCAAGGGGCTAAATTTTTTTTAAATGTATTTGGCAGTAGTAGTGGCTCGCCTTGGTCCCAGCTTTGGTCATAAATCTGGAGCTGGTGGAATGGGGAATCAGCACAAAATACTAAATCAGCATGTTTCTCCTACCAGTAAAGGCCTTTCTCGACAGCAAGGCAGGCAGGGCTGAAAGCATCCACATTGACCTAAAGCCTAATTTTTAACTCCTTAAGTTCAATTACAAGACTGTAAGTCAGATGGCTCCGTTCCAAGCATTGATTCCACTACTGATCTGTTCACCCTACTCCATTTATGTGGTGGTTATTTTGTTTAAATTTTATACAGCAGGTGCTTAATAAAAGCTTACTGATTGATTAACTGACCAACTGAAACAAATGAATCTCTTTATTTGTTTGGGTCTTAATTTACACTTCTCTAAAAATGAAAGTCTTGAATTAGAGCAGGAATTCTTAGCCTGGTAGATTTCAAGGGGTCTATGAACTCAGGTGGAGACAGAATTATATCAATGTATTTTTTGATACACTCTAGCCAAAATTTAGCATTTCCTTTAGTGAGGAATGTGGACAAGAAACTTAATTCTGAGAAGGGGTCCCTGGTCTTCATCAGGTTGCTAATGAGTTCTGTGACCCAGGGCCTAGGATCATCTCTCAGGCTGTTCTGATAGTTGATGTTTAAAGTTCTAGGGCCCCCTGAAGTTCTGACATTTTGTTATTCTCTGATTTTTGGACTCAGAAGGGAGATCTCTCCAGACCACTCACTTCATAATTTGGGGGCCCCAAACCTGAAATTGTTGGTACCTTAGAGTGCCTTTCCACTAATAAGCAATGTATCTTCAGAATCATTTAAAATATCCATAATATTTCCAAACCTGGTTTCAGGTGCCTCTGACACTATCTATGTGACCTCATGTGAATCAATTAATTTCTCTTGGTCTGTTTCTTCACATGTAAAATGAGAGGATTTAGTTAAAAGGTCTCTAAGGTACCTTTCAAGTCTATATCCATGTTCCTTTTAAATATAGCTTACATTTATGTAAGTGCTTTACAATTAGTTTAAAATGCTTCCCCATTTATTATCTTGTTTGATAATGGAGTACTCTGGAAGGAGTATTTGGTATGGGATTTTTCCTAAGGAATTGACATGTGCCAATGATTAAAATAAGCACCAGAGGAAGGGGAAACTATTTTGGAAAAGAAGATTGTGATCTGCTGTGGAGGACCAGGAGAGAAGAACTCAATATCTAGTTCCAAAGGAATATTTGAATATTACTTTGGATCTCATGGGGTGAAATGAGAATAAGAAACCATTCCCAGGAGCCAAGATTCAGTGGCCAGGTCAGGAGGCAAAATAATGGAGGTGTTGGAAAAGCAACTATCTGACTCAGCTTGCCTCCCCAAAGCTTCAGATGTTTGCAGTGAGTTGTTTACATTACCCACCTTTACTTTCTGCTGAAATATTGATATAGTTATAAACTTGGACCACCAAGTCCCTCATGTGCCCACTTTCTCTTCTGTAAACCCCCTACTCTCCATACTCAGCCATACTCAAAAACTGTCACTTTGGGGAGTAAGCGACTTTGGTCTTTGGGGAGGTCTTGTCAGAAAGATGATGCAACAAGATTTTAGAATGTATGGACTAAGGAGAATAGAAACTGAAAGACTGAGAAGATTTAGGGGAGCCAGACTGATGTAGTAGAGAGAGTGCTTGTGTTCTAGACTCCTGGTGTCTCAAGAATTGAGTTCTTTTCTTGACTCTGATCTTTGCTTGGCACACGACCCTGGGATTCACTAATCTGTACCTATTTTCTCCTCGGTAGAATGGGAATAATCATTTGTGTCTTCCATTGCTCACAAAACTTTGACAAGGCTAAGATGAGATATGAGATATATTTTTTTGGTAGAATATAAAGTGCTATGGAGATGTAAGTTCTATATATTTTTTAAATCAGAGGAGGATGGAGAAAGTAGAATCCAAAGGCCATAAAAAATTGTGAAGTCATTCCTTCTTATTCTGTCTCTCTGAAGAACCCACTTCAAACACTCTTCTGAACCATACCATCCTCTACCATACTGGTGGGAGGAAACATTCTCATGACCCGTATCTTTCTTTAGAGAGAGTCTACATTTGTGTGACTAAGATCCTTGAAAAGATTCATCTGGGAATTAAAAGACATAAACTATGCTTACTTTAATAGTGCACAAAATTTTCTCTTCCTTAAGGTACAGATGGTTGCATGGAGCTCAAGTCTGTGTAAACAGGAAAAGAATGCGACTTCTACAAATAGACATAGAGAACATGAGAACTTGGCCAAATTATGAACTATAACATGAACTTTAAGATAATAGTTGATTTTAAAAATCAGTTGAATTGGACAGAAGAAAAAACAGGATAACACTGAACTAAGGATTGATAGCATTTAAAGAAGAATCATAGATTTATGGACACAGAATTCCAGAGCTGGAAAAAATCTCTGAATTATATCCAGTTTGTCCCCCAACTGAAACATGAATTCCTTTCACAACATGTCCTAGTGACCATTCATCTTCTATTTGAACACTTCTGGTGATGGGGAGTTTGCCATATTTCTCCCAATGGCAAAAAAAAAAAGTAAAGCATAAAATTAAGGTAGATAACTAGAGAGAATCAAGTAATAGAATCATGTCTGTCTCCAATGCACACAGGTGTTAGGCTTCATATCTGCCATCCAAGAATCAGCATAATGAAGCAGCATGGCTTACTGAGTAAAATATTGGACTTGGAATCAAGAAGGGTTCAAATATTCAGACACTTGTATGACATTAGGCAAGCCATTTTCCCTCTCCCTCCATCAGTTTCTCATTTATAAAATAGGAGGTGGGGCAGGCTAGATGGCCTCAAGGTTCTTTTCCAACTTTTGATCTAACCTGCTTAAGAGCAAAGAAGTTTGTCACCAGGGGTTTGACCAAACTCCATCAAGCAAAGGTTTGTTTTGGCTACAACAACTTTGAAAAGGGTTTCTAAGGCAGAGAGTGGCTGGACTCTATCTTGATAGAGAAAGAGGCCATATCAATGAAATTATAGTCGTGAAGAACTGAACTATACCATGTACATTTGAAGAGGAAATTATATAATATTCACATTTACACAAATAAATCATACTGTACAATAACAAGAATATGGAACAGACTTTATATTCTAATTGTAGAAAATAATAAATAAAATGGAGCTGAAGGGAGGCAGAGGTGATACTATAGGGGCAAAGTAAAGAAATCCTAAGAATTAGGAGCAGAGCAGAGAGAGGAGTGAAGGAACAAATGTAGTAGACTTAGGAATTCCTTCAATGGAGAAATTGAGGAGGAACTCGGTAATGGAGGGAGGGAGACATTGAGGCTCAGGAATCTTCTGGGAGAATGCTTCTGGGAGATGGTGGAGAAATCCAGGGAGTCCAGTACGGAGCAGGAAGAAGACTGAAGAAGAGAGCTCAATTCATTAATGATTCATTAAGGTCCTAATACATGTGAGATTCTGTACTAGACAGTACCATTAGACAAAGACATAGTTCTTGCCCTAAAGGATTTTTTATTCTAATTGATAAGATTTATTATTGTTCAGTTGTTTCTGATGCTTTGGAAGAGATACTGGGATGGTTGGCCATTTCCTTCTCCAGTTCACTTTACAAATGAGGAAACTGAGTCAAACAAGGCAAAGTGACTAGTCCAGGCTCACACAGCTAGAAAGTATCCAAGGCTAGACTTGACCTCAGGTCTTCATGACTCCAGGCCCCAGCATGTTATCCATCTGGCCGTCCCAATAGAAAAGATATGACATACAAAACAGGCACAAAACTTGATTGCTCTCATCAAGACAGGTTGTGATAGTGGTGAAAAAAAGAAAAACTGAGGCAAAGCTCCTGGGAAATTTTACATCAATTAAGTCTTAGAGAAGGATTTTAACTGTAAAAAAGAGAAAAGAGTTTAGTTCAGGCTTGAGGGGAAGGGCAGCAAACTGTACATTTCCAGAGGCAAAAGAGGGTACAATGTGATCAGGGAAAAGCTTCACTAGAATGTAGAGTATATGAAAGGGGGCAAGCTAAAATAAAGCTCTATGGATAGAGTGGTGCCAGATAGTAGAAGGCATTTAATATGGGGCTAAAGGTATTGTGTCAATAAGCAATAGGGAGGTCTTGAAAGTTTCTGAGCAGGAGATTAAAATGACCAAACAGGTGCATTATGAGCATTATTTTGCAGGTGCAGGAAGGATGGATTGGAGCCAAGAGAGAGTGGAGATCAGAAAACTAATTAGATGGTTATTGGGTGTGATATAATAAAGTCTTGAATTGGTGGTATACCTATGAGAAGGAGAGAAGAGAAGGAATTAATTTTGTTTGCTTAATAGTATCTTGCTTTGTTTTCCAATTACATGTAGAGATCATTTTCAACATTTATCATTGTAGGATTTTGAGCTTCAAATTTTTTCTTCTACCTACCCTTCCCTCCCTCTTCCCCAGAATGGTAATCAACTTGATACAGGTTATATATGTACAATCAAGTTAAACATATTTTCATATTAATCATGTTGTGAAAGAAAAGTCAGAACAAAAAGGAAAAAAAAAACATGCATTCAGACTCCATAATTTTTCTCGGATATGTGTGGATGAGATTTTCTTCTCCAAATCGGTTGGAATTTTTTGGGATCACCAGAGCTAAATCCATCAAAGCTGATCATCACACAATGTTGCTGTTATTGTGTACAATGTTTTTCTGATTCTACTCACTTCATTCATCATCTGTTCATGTAAATCTTTCTAGTCTTTTCTGGAATCAGCCATTCCCCAGTTGATAGGTATCCCTGATGAGCATGAATTCGAGAGAACTTTTGGAGATAATATGCTTAAAACTTGATAATTGGTAGGTTTTAAGGATTAAGGAAAAGGAAAGAATTAGGATGACTCCAAAGGTGACAAATCTGAGTAATCTTGAGATTGGTGGGGCCCTCCACAAAATGTGGAAGTCTAGAAGAGAAACTGGTTTGGACATGGGGAGGGATGTGAAGAAAATACATTCTGATTCACATATATTGAGTTTGAGGTGCCTTTGGGATATCCAGGCGAAGATATCCAGCAGGAAGAAAGAACTTCATATACCTTAAAATATTTTAGAAATCATACTTATTATATAAGCCTCTTTCAGGTTCTTAAGGCAGAAGAAAAGCACAAATAATTAAACCCTGTGTTTGTGAGTCTGACATACAGCCACAAGTTGAGAGATAGCTGCAACAGAAGAGCTATAAAGGTTCTATGTGGCCTGGAGGAAGTTGGCAAAGTACACTTGCCCCTCTTCCCCAGAAAATCAGGAATCCAGCAGCAAAACCCTTTAAATGCACACTTAGCAATAATCATCCTGGAAAATATTAATATGTGGGGGGAAGAGGAGAGTGCTTTTTCTCCAGGAGGGAGGGTGGGCTTAAATAACCACAGGACAGTAGGTTGTAGCAACGGACCCTACTGTAGCCATGTTACTCATTGGGTCACCATGGAGATGTCCACAGGTTGCCAAGTTTATGTCCTTTGTTTTCCAGTGGTTGAAAGCTGATGCAGACCCTGTGGCTGCTGCCATCATTTCTTACTCCTCTCCCTCCTTCTAGCCTCCCTTTTGCCTGACCTCACAAGTTGGCAGAGGCTGTAAGAGCCCTTTGCTAGGTATTTTTAATAGAAAGAGCTTGGGACCTGAAGATGAAGGATTATAGGATCTTAGATTTAAAGCTGTAAGGAATCTTCAAGCTCAACTAGTCCAATTTATAACTTTACATGTGAGCAAACTGAGGTCCAATGGTAAAGTTAAGTGATTTGCTCAGGGTCACACGGGGCTGACTCTGTTTCACTATAATAACAAGGTTATTATAATATACCTGTTCTGTGCCTCATTTTCTACCTATGGCCTCTTCCAGTTTAATTTTTCTTACATTCTGTAATATGCATCTTATCTCCAATCACTGATGATCACACAGAAAGTATGATTTAGTGGAAAGCATGGTTGAGACTTGGAATCAGTAAAGAACTTAGTTCTCAGCTCTTCTCTTGGACTAAAACTGCTGCTGATTTTACTTGACCTTCATAAGCCTCAGTTCCCTCATCTGTAAAATGGAGCTAATTACATGCTTCACATCAAAGTAACTAGCTTCCTTCCTAGCATCCCTAAATTGAATAAAGTATTTTAAATTGTTCCCATGTTCCTTGTTAGCTATATTGACAAAAGTAAGATTGGAGAGGGAACTTTCCTGTGGGAATGGCAACCCATGTCTGTCTCTCTCCTTCCCACACCCATAGTTTCTCAGACTTCTGACTCATAGGATTTATCAGTATTGTTGACTCAAAACATACACACACACACACACACACACACACACACCACTATCACCACCATCTGTGTTGTAGGGGAAAATGCTAAAATGTGTTTTATGAAATAAAAACAAAACAAAAGTTTAGTACATTGTAAGAAAACTAGCCATTGTGATTTTCTATGGTATTTTTAATTTAATGACTAGCTTAGAATCTTAGGAATCTTGGGAGTGTAAAAGGATGTCACAGAATGAAAGTCTTAAAATATGAGGATTGCAAAATTTGGAAATCATAAAACTTTTAGGAAAAAATGAGAAAAAAGTGAGCAAACAACAACAACAAAAAAATGAGAATACTATACTGTGATCCACACTTAATCTCCATAGTCCTCTCCTTGGGTATAGATGGCTCTCTTCTTTATGAGTTTATGGGTCTGAATCATCTCATTGTTGAAAAAGCTACGTTCAACAGAATTGATCATTGAAACTTTTTGTTGCTGTGTGTGATGTTCTCTTGGTTCTACTCACTTCACTTAGCATCAGTTCATATAAGTCTTTCCATGTCTCTCTGTAATCATTTTGCTGATCGGTTCTTATAGAACAATAATATTCCATAATATTCATATACCACAATTTATTCAGCCATGGTCCAGCTGATGGTCATCCACTCAGTTTCCAGTTTCTTGCCACTACAAAAAGGGCTGCTACAAATGTTTTTGTGCATGTGGCTCCTCTTCCCTTTTTTATAATCTCTTTAGGATACAGCTCCAGTAGAGACACTGCTGGATCAAAGGATATGCACAGTTTCATAACTTTTTGGTCACAGCTCCAAACTGTTCTACAGAATGGTTGGATCAGTTCACAATTCTACCAACAATGCATTAGTGTCCCAATTTTCTTATATCCCCTCCAACATTTATCATTATTAAAAAAAACTTTTAAAGCATTAATAATTGTCTTAACAAATGTGCTACTTGTCAAATAGTTACAGAAATTAAAGTAATAGGCTGAAATGTAATAATGGTCTCTAACCTAGAATAAAAACAAATTTCCTATGTGTTCCTTTTAAAATATATTTGATTGCTTTATCTCCAGATAGAGTGGCTGAAGAAATATGAATGGTGAATTTTAACATGCACACAAGTCCAGTAGCTTAGCTGTAGGTACTCACATGTCAGGGTTTCAAGGTTGTCCACAATCTGTCTCCAAGATGTCTTTTCCATCTTAACACACACTACTCCACTTCAGATAATCTATCTTCTAAACTGTTTGAGCTATTTCTTTGTTCTCATCTGCCCTTCTTCTTGTCCAGTGTTCTCCCCTTTCCATTCCTTTTTTCTCACACAAATTTTCGAGCATTAAATGAATCACATCACTTTCTTCCTTGTTGAAATCTCCACTAACTCATTTGTCAAGGCTCATTTTATGTGGTACTGCCTCTAAACAGTCATCTCAGTGGGAAGGAAAACTATATACTATGGCACCTGGAGTTTAAAAACAAAACCAAAACCAAGGCTGATGCATCATGGGAAAAATCATCATTATACCCAGTGATATCACAGTAAAATCTATATCCCAAAAAGATCAAGGAAAGAGGGAAAGGATTTAATGTTCGATAATATTTATAGTAGCTTTTGTGTGTTGGCAAAGAAATAGAAACTGAATAGAGGTCAATCAAGTGGAAATAATTAAAGTTATAGTATGTGAATGTAATAGAATACTATTTTGCTATAAGAAATGAAGAAAGGGATGGTTTCAGTGATGTCTCGGAAGACTTATATGAACTGACACAGAGTGAAATGACCATAATCAGGAAAACTATATATTCTAATTCCAACTCGGTAAAAACAAGCTGTTTTGAAAGACTTGTGAATTCTAGTCAATGCAATAGTTAATTTTACTTTTAGAGAATTGATGAGAAAGAAAGGTATTCACCTCTTGAGAGAGAGATGAAGTAAAATGCAGAAATGGGAATCTGTTTTGCTTGCCTATGCATTTTGAGCTGAACTCTGGATCTCATTGCCTAAAAGCCAGGCATATTACATTCCCTTCATCTTCTAGGACTTCACTCTTGGATACCACCAGAAGGAAAAAGAATACTAGTCCCCATTTGGTAATTATTTTAAAGACAAAACCAATTTTGTAGCCAATTGAAAGGGGATCTTCCAATTCACATGGAAACATAGAATGTCTAATCTCAGAAGCAAATGTCTGGCATTTCCCATATGGGTCTCTCCATCTTAGGTGATCTGGGTATACATATTTGTCAGAAGACTTATTGTTGGAATCCTTACTAACTGCTAACTAATTAGAGTTGATCTAATCTTACAAGCAGATGTTTTGGGCAGAACCTGAAACAAGGTACTAAGTAGAACTAATTAATACAAGGCTTGTGTTCACACCTTTACTCATTGGAGTTCAATGAGTTCACACCTCCCTTGAAGCTCTTTGGGCCAGAGAGCACTATGGGAGAAAACCCACAATCCCTCTCTTGAGCATAAATAGAGCTTCAATGGGCCAGTCAAAGAAGTTCTTCAGAGTGAAGAAGCTAAAAGTCGAGATTTCACTGGAATGACATGAAGAATGGAGCTGGCTGGAGGCTGAAGAAAGCAGAGGCAGAGGCTGAAGGACCAGACCTTTGGATTTGGTGACATTCGGAGAGAGCTCTTGGAACCAAGCAGAGAGATAGGCCTCTAAGCTAACCGGGCTATATTGGAGATAATAAAAGATCTGAACTTTTATCACCTGGCTGTGTTTTGAGAAGAAGAAGATCACAACAACTTATGTTTTCCTCTTTTTTTCCAGTAAGGGGGAGAGATAAAAGAGAAAGAAAATAAATCCTTGTTAATTGAAAAAATAAAGGACTGAGTACATTATAAAAGATAAAATGAAGAGGCTAGCATAAAAGATCTCTGGGGTCAGCTCTAAGTCCTAATAAAATTGGATAGCTAAGGAAACACAAGTATTGGACTAAATAATAAAATCAAATTGTTGAAACTTGAATATGAAAGATCATAGGAATAAATATGATATCTCTTGGTACAGAGAACTCTTAAAGAAGGAAATTCCCTCTAATAGTGGAAAATTGGCACCTCTCTGAAATTTCTAGTCTTAGAGATTTTTAAGGAGCAAAATTAAATGTATTGCCAGGATTATACAGCCGATATTTCTCAAAAGTGGGATTTGAATCTACTTCTTCTTAGATGGTTGGATATCACTAAGCCATTCTGCTTCTCACTAAAATGCCATAAAACATTTAGAACAGATCAGATATCTTTTATAGCTATGTCCAGGGGATGGCTTTTCAACCAAATAAGGGGTAGGACAAATCAAAGGATCTGAAAAAAAATTTTTTTTTCATGAAGTTGCAAAGCTTTGCATGAACAAAATTAATCCAGCTAAGACTAGAAGAGAAATAGTTGAGGAAGGAAAATGTTTTGTGTCAAATGTCCTTGAAAAAAATCTAATATTACACAGACACACACACACACACACACACACACACACACACAATTAACAAAAACAAGTAAGATAAAATAAAAATCATGTTCTATATTCTAAGGTAACTTTAAGTCAGATCTCTTTGATCTCAGAAGCCCATTCTGTATTTTTCTTTTGATCATCCTTTCTACTTTGAACATCCTATCATGCATTTGACTATGTGAGCATATACATGAACATTTACATCATTTAAAAATAATATACTAGGGGCAGCTAGATGGTGCAGTAAATAGAATGCCAGCCCTCAATCAGGAGGATCTGAGTTCAAATCCAGCCTCAGACACTTAACACTTTCTAGTTGTGTGACCATGGGCAAGTCACTTAACTCCAATTGCCTCAGCAAATATATATATATGTGTGTGTATATATATACATATATATATGTATATATACACTTTTATGAACTCATCTCCTCATGATCTAATTAGACCTTTTGACTAAAACATGCTGATTCTCTCAAAAGCAATAAGTAATCATTTCTCTTTAGGGCAGCTAGGTGGTATAGTGAATAGATTTCTGGTGTTGGAATCAAGAAGACCTGAATTCAACTTAGCCTCAGAAGCTTCCTAGCTGTGTGACTTTGGGCTAGCCAGTTAAATTCTATCAGCCACTGGGGAAGAAAATGGCAATATCTATCCCAATATCTTTGTCAACAGATTCCAATGGACTGAGGTCCACAGGTCCCCAAAGGATCAGTTATAACTGAAGAACAACAAAAATAATCCAAATTTAAAAGATCAAGAGAAACTGAGAAAGTTGTGTGGATTGTAAATAGTCTCTTAAATTGTTATCAAAATGGAATGTTATTTGGGTGGGGAGGGATGACTGTCCATGTGCTTGCCATTCTCCTTAGGTGAAGGAATGTATGTAAAACATCAGTCAGAATTGGGACAGGAAAAGAAAGCCTCGATCACTGCTGATTTCATCCAGATCTGGTTTACAGATCTTAATGATCAGTAGAGATGCTTGGGTGTCTACTTCTGATGCACTCCAGGAGCCTAGTTCTATTCCACCTACTTAAAGTGTACACAATCCACTTTAGCTGCTCCTTTTTTTTTTTCGAAGTTTCTTTTTTGAAGACCTTACCCCATTCTCTTGATAAGGAAGGCAGAATGCGAAGCCAAGGGGATCATGTGTGTCGGGGAAGCTAATCTACTGAGATGGTCTTTTGTTAACAGCATCTATGTCAATGAGGTTTTCCCTACAAATGCAGTAGGAATAGTTTGTATAAAAAAAAAAAACCTAATGTACAACCAAATGCTTTAAAAACAATAACAATACAAAAGCCCACAATCATTGGCTGCCATTGGGTTGTGGTCCTGGTTAATCCTTCTCAGTCATTCAGATTTTATGGGACAAGAGGCTTCCAAATGATGGCCAGGAAAGATGGGATTAGAGAATCACAGAATTTGAGAGTTGGAAGGAACCTTAGAGACCATTCTGGTCCAACTCATACATGAAAGGAATATCTACTATAATATGCCTGACAAGTGGCAGATCAGATTCTGTTTGAGGGCCTCCAAGGAGAGAAAACCTGTTACTTCCTGAAGCAGGTCACTCAGGCTAAACATGAATTTGCTCATTGCTTCTGATTTTGCCTTTTGGGGTCAAAATAAAAAGTTTAATTTTCCTTCAAATATATGAAAATCATTAACACTTCTTTGCACCTCTCACTTTCTACCCACTTCCTCACTTTCAGGCTAAAAAGTGTTTAGTTCCTTCAAGCATTCCTTATAGATTATTCTGAGGGCAATTCATATTGGCTCTCTGAGCCTCAGTTTCTTTTTTTTGTTAGATAGGGGTAATAGAACTGTAACTAGTATTAAACATGTCGGGGCTTTATCACAGGGCACCAGTTTTCAGGGGATGTGTTTCTTTTCTGTGGAAACTCTTTCTTTTTCACTTCCATAATTCCTTTTTAAGGCAACCGCTGCATCCAGGGCCATTTCCAAACATCCTGACCTGTATATTGTCGTTGGATCCAGATGGCTCTGGAAAAGAAAATGAAGCTGATGACTTTGTACATCTCTCCTTCCTCACTTCACTTCAATCCAATTCACTTGCATATGATGACATAATCTCCCATGGCGCTGTTAGAGAACAAAGGACAAACAACCACTTTCCCGGTACATCTTCTTGCAGTCTGGAGATAACATAGTACAATTACTCTGGCAGGACAATCTGGGGTATAGACTATCTTAGTGTAACCTCATCTATGTGCTATTATCTTTTAAAAAAATATTTATTTTTAATACACATTGCTTTTTGAATCATGAGCAAAAGGAAAAAAAAAAAAAACATGGGAGAGATAAAGAAACAGAAAAAAAGAAGTGAACTTAGCATGTGTTGATTTACATTCAGTCTCCTTAGTTCTTTTTCTGGATGCAGATGGCATTTTCTGCCCAAAGTCTATTGGGATTGCTTTGGGTCACTGAACCACTGAAAAAAAAACTATGTCTTTCATAGTTGATCATCACACATTCTTGCTGTTATTGTGTACAAGGTATTACTAGTTCTACTTGCTTCACTCAGTATCAGTTTGTGTATTTTCCATTTGATGGGCATCTACTTATTTTCCAATTTTTTGCTAGGTGGTGCTGTCTTTTAATGCTACTTGGTGCTGTTTCTGCCTTGGGTCTGTCCTCTGTAATATTGAACCTTCTCCCTTCAAGGAGGGGGGGAAATGATATACTAGAAACTTCAAGGTATAGTGGATAGAGTGCTGGAGTTGGAATCAGGAATCAGGAAGAGCTTTGTTCAAAACTTTCCTATGACATTTTCAAGTTTCGTGTCCCACAGGGAAGTTAATTAACTTTTTGTGCCTCAATTCCTTATTTTTAAAGGGTTTGGATCAGGTGATTTCTAAAGCCTTCTTCCACCTCTAAATATATAATCTTATGAATACGTCTCTGGCACAGTTTGCTCTAGTTACAATTTTGGATAAGACTGGGCTGTTTTGGAGAGAATGCTTTGCAAATCTAAGTGCTAGAAGGTAAGTGAGCTGCTTACAGACTTCATTCTTTCCTATAGTCCCAGATGGCAGGTTATGAAAGTATTAGATTACTGCTCCTTCTTCCAGTACTGTGAACTTATATTTATAGACTGCCAAAGTTTTACAAAGCACTTTTTGTCCCTATACATCCATCAATCCACAACTCACATTTGCAGAGAGCTTTACAAACTGTAGTTTTCTTTGTCTGACTCTCTCCTTTGACCCTATCACATTGTATTTTCATTTTATTTACTTAGTCACATGATCTATTCCCTTTAGTCAATTGTAAGCTCCATGAGGGCAGGAACTGCCTATTTTCAAATGCAAGAAATATAGGAATATACACTACAATAAACACTAATAAGTGTTTGTTCGATTCAATTAAATTGCCTTGACAAATCACTTTTATATCTTCCTGCTGATAACAATGTATTGAAGAATAGATTAGATGTATCTAATGTATACACATGTGTATACATATAATAATATTTACACATATGTATATATGATACATATATATGCTAGATATATTCAGGAGCCTGAAAGCTTAATTTCAGTTCAGTCAAAGGCCAGATGAAATGAGACGGGATGAATATAGATGATAAAAATTCTGAGATCCCTTCCAACTCTGAGATTCTCTGATCCCAGTGCTATCTTTTTGAAACCCCAGAGACTGAAACTGGGAATAATAGGCATAAGCGCTGGTGGAGGTGGAGGTAATTGTCAATTCAATTTAAGGAAAATTACCCAACAATTTGAGTTAACCAAAATTGGGATGGACTGTCTCATGAGGCAGTGAGATCCCCATCATCAGAAATCTTCAGAGAAAAGTCTGGATGGTTACTTGTTGGTAATATTTCACAAAAGATTTTTAATGAGGTATGGAATTAGAGAAGATAAACTTTGAGGTTCTCTCCAACTTTAAAATTTAGTGATTCCAAAATTGAATTTAGAAGCAGGAGACTTCTCAGATCTCTCACCAATAAGCTGTGTGGCCTTAAACAAATTACTTTTCTTTCCTGAGCCTCAGTTTCCTCATTTGCAAAATGAGATAGAATGAATACTTGTTTTATATCTGATGGTTGTTAAGATCAAAAGAATCATACATGTACAACATTATATAAGTACAAGTGGTTGTTTTTAATACTATTATAGAAACCAAATAGTCCAGGTAGATACATTCTCCATTTCCCTGTCCCTCTTCTAGAGTATCAAGTCCCCTAAGTGCCATTAATGACAAGCCTTCCATCTCTGGGGTTTGTACCCAATCTCCTCCTGTCAGGACTCTCTGTAATGGATAGAAAAGTGCATGCTCAGCTGGAAACAAAGCCAATACCAATAAGCTTTTGGACGGCAGAGGTAGGATGAAGGGAATCAGCAATATGAGCTGAGGTCAGCCAAGGGTAGGCAGCATTAAGATGGCCCAGATTAGCCGGGTTCCATTCTCTGGAGGCTTCCTCTTGCCAAAGTTGGCTCCAGTTCTTCCAATGGTGTCAGCAGAAAGGGGGGTGGTAAGGGCAGTAGAGATAGTCCAATTCTAAGGAAGAAATGACCAGGATGCGGGGGGAGTCTGGGACCTTGGGTTTTAATCCTTGCTCTTCCACTTACTATTTGCATGATCTTGACCAGTTTACTTCCCTTTTCTGAGCCTCATCTTCCTCATAGGTAAAGCTCTGCTCTGCACACAGAATTATTGAGAAAATCAAATGAAATAATGCCTATGAAATTAAATTATGTTCAGATCAACACTTATCAAGAACTTATTGAGTACAGAATGCTATGCTTATTGATGGAGATGGGACACCATTTAGGTAAATTAACCAGAAAATAAATATTTATTAAGCACCTACTATGTGACAGGTACTATAATAAATGCTGATGTTCCAAGAAAGGTTTACACAAGCTCTGACTTCTGGGCATTCTTAATCTAGTAGGGGAGAACAGCAACAGCAAAGTAACTAAGTACAAATAAGTTATAGCCATAGCTATAGCTGGACATAGATATAGATACATATCTAAATATACATAGATATATGTTGGTGCTTTCTTTCCGAGATCATTTCCATTTTATCCTATGTGTATATATACATAAACACACATATAAATAAAACATTTTGTGTTTCAGTTTCTTTATTTTTAAAAACAAAAGATTTTGATCAGGTGACTTCTAAAGCCTTTGAATATGTCTCTAGCACTGTTTACTCCAGTAACTCTAGTCTTATGGATAAGAAACTATGTACTTTCTACTTCACAAAGCTGTTTTGGAGAGGATTCTTTGTAAATACAATCCAATATATAAGATAAAGTGGAGATAATCTATTACACATGTGTACACATATAAGTATCTAATATATATATACAGATATATATGTATCTTCCCTCTGAGATCATCTCCTATATGTGTTTGTGTATATACACACACATACACATGATAAATTGCAGATGATCGCTCTCTATATATTTAGTATATACATATGCTCTCTCTATATCTCTACATATTTCTATATATCTACATAATAAAGTGGAGATGGTCTCAGAGAGAAAGTACTAGGATTAAGAGAAAGCTAGGAAAGGTTTCTTGCAGAAGTATGACTTTAGCTGAAATTTGAAGGAAGACAGAGAATCCAGGAGACAGATGAGAGGAGAGAGCCAGTGACAATGCACAGAGTTGGAAAATGAAGGGTCTTGTTTGGCCAGGAATTACCAGATTGTGAAGAGGTATGAGGTATAAGAAGAGTAGAAAGGAGGAGGGGACCAGGTTTAAAAGGCTTTAAAAGCTAGAATATTTTATACCTGTCCCTGGATAGGGAGTGACTGAAGTTTAGTGAAGTTTATGGGATGGAAAAAGGGGTGTGTGGAGATAGATGAGGTATAGATCCTTTTCTATTCTCATAGAGCTCAGTGAGAGCCCTCAGAGAGAGGGCTCAGTAAAGAATTAAATGGGAAGTATGAGGGAATGAATGAATGAATGAAACATTTATTAAGGGCTTACTATGCTCAAACATTTATTAAGGTCCAACTGTATGCAAAGCACTGTATCAAGAGAGAGTCTTTGATAGCAAATAACCCACATTCGATGGGGAAGACAAGAGACAGAAGGGATTTTAGGTATAAATCAGATGGAAAAACCCTAAAGCAAATGGTGACAGATTTTCTTTAGTGACATTTTCATTTATAAAACATGTTAACTTCTAGTATTGAAACATTTTATAGTGCTCAGGATTTGGGTGGCAAGAACTTTCTTTCTAGGTATTCAATAGCTGTAGATACAAAATAGATAGCTGATAGCTCACATCTGCACCAAGAGCTGTGGAGTCAGATAGGTAACAGAGTTAGTGATCTGAGCAAAGTTTCTTTAAATATGGGATCATATATGTGAATATGGCAGCAGTAAAAGGCATCAAATATTCCACTAATATCTAAATAATCCACTATATCAGAATAAACAAGCACATTTATCTCATTAGTATGCAAATTGTTTTTGTCTTTAATAAATATCAAAATTATATGTATCCCCAAGAATTGTTTCAAAATAAGCTTATTTATGATTTATCATCAGTAAATGTTTGATTTATATAACTATTTTATATATTTATATACCCAGGGTCACATATTCTGCCTTCATTTATCAACTAGAGTCTTCTAAAAATGTGAGAAATGTGAGCTTTTACAATTCTGTATGGAAGAGATAAGTAGTGTCAATCTCAAATAGAAACTGAAGGCAGTAAATTAGGACCCCTATGGACTGTATATTAACTTAGAAAACCATATCTTAATATTATCAATGCATTATACTAATCAAGAGCTATGGGTGACTAGCCTTTTGTTTGACACCTCTCTCTCTCTCTCTCTCTCTCTCTCTCTCTCTCTCTCCTCTCTCTCTCTCTCTCTTACATGATTATATAGGATAATCAATATTCTTATATATTGCAGATTTTGTTGTTGTTTTTGTTGTTTAGTTATTTAAGTTGTATTTGATTCTTTATGACCCCATTTGGGGTTTTCTTGGTAGAGATACTACAGTGGTTTGCTATTTCCTTCTCCAGCTCATTCCAGGAAATTGAGGCAAACAGGGTTATATGACTTACCCAGGCTCACTCAGCTAGTACGTGTCTGAGGCCTGATTTGAATTCAGGTTTTCTTAACTCTAGGCCTGCCCTAATGCAGGGAGTACATTGCATACGTTCAACAAACTTTTATTAAAAACCCTTCCTGTTGTTGGACTAAGGGTGAGAGAGAATATGCCCCTTCATTGAACTCCTCATCTTATAGATTTTACCATCACTCTGAAACAATCAGGGGTAAAATAAAGTCTGTGGGCTTGGCCTGGAACTTTTTGACCAACCATGGGTTTAAGGCACAGGACTTAAAGAAAGAAAGCTAGCTGTGAATCTGAAGGAAGGATGGAAGGAAAGGAAGAAGGAAAGAAGGAAGGAAGGAAGAGAGGGGAAGAGAGGGAGGGAAAAAAGGAAGGGACTGAGGGAATGAAGGAGAGAAGCTGTGTTGCTCAGTTCTCGGTGAGGCAGCTCTTAATTACTAAGTTTGTTGTTTGTTCTTCATTCTATTCTATCGGGGAAGTGACACCATGGCATGCAAATGAAATGGGATTGAAGTGAGGGAGGGCTATGCGAAGTCACCCCCCTCACTTTTTCCTCTGGAGCCACCTGGGTCCAGTGACAAGATCTAGATCAGGATGACTGGAGATGGCTGTGGATGTAGTAGAAGACCTTAGCCTTGCATGTCATGGCAAAACCTCCCCGATGCCCTGGTCACCTACGAGAATGAAGGACAAACAACAACTCTTATAAAAGAGATAAGAAATCTCCAAATACTTGGAATTAGAATTCTAATTGTCTTCAGAATTGGCAGGGAGATTCCCCACAATTCCTGGCAACCTTTCTTCTGCTTTTTATGAGGGATACCTCTGCCTTTTCTCCTGCCTCCTGCTCCCCAGTCCATTCTGCTTTCAAAGCAGGCACCCTTCCCAATTATCTTGAAGCTTGTCCCCTATTTGGATGGCCAAAAACCTGTCACGTAAGAAAATGAAATGCTTGAATTGGGTTCATTATTTGTTTTTGCTTCCCAGATACCTAGTACAATGCAGTGGCCAATACAGTAGGAGGCGCTTAATAGATATGTGCTGATTGAATCCCTGGAAGCAATCTTAGAAATCATCTAATTCTCATTTCTTTCACAAGCACAAAGTGAGGTTCCATCTGGAGAAGTGAAAGATCACACATCAGTTAGAAGTAGAGAGGGTATCCTGAATCCTGGTTAGCTGGGTGGCTGTCTGATTGTCCATTCTTCCTGTCTTCTCATCAGATGACCCCAGCTGGCCCTGATACTGGCCATCAGTGTCCTGGGGCCTCCTTTTAAAACCAGATTTATTGTAGTTATAGACCCAGCCAATCTAACTCTACCAGAAGATGCAGGAGCCTTAGATCAGCAAGAGGATTTTCAGAAGGGATTGAGAAGGAAGCAAAATGAGGAGGCTTTGCTGGCTGAGAGTGTTTTATTTGCCACTATAGAGCACTAGAGTCAGAGTAAGAAGCCTTAGTTTCAAATATTGACTCTTTTGTTTTAATTTTTAAAGGATTTGTGGTACAATGGAAAGAGGAGTGACTTTGGAGTCAGGGATCTTTGATTTAAATCTTGCCTCTCTTATTTAAAAAAGCAGTAGAGAGAAAACTGGTTTGGGATTCAGAGCTGGGACTCCCAGATCCTGATGCTGTCTCTTACTATCCATGTTACCTTAAGCCAGTCACGACATTCTGAGCCTCAGTTTCCTCCTCTGTAAAATTGAACCACGAAGTTTTTTTTTTCCAGTTGTGACCCTGCATATTAGTTATCTGGAGCTTGTTTTGAGTTCTAAATAGTATGACTCCTCTTGACAATAGTTGTCTTTTAGCTTTATAGTAAGGATGCAGGTGGAGCTGAGCTGTGATTCTCTCCCTCTCTGCCTTCCCTCATTAGCTCCTTCTCCTTGACATGCTCCAGGCCCAGTCACTCTGACAGCTGGATTAAGAGCCAATTAGAACTCTTGGTAGCCTGCAGCTCTCTGATCCAGGATTTGGAAGTAGAGGAGAAGCCCGCATTGGTGGGCAGCAAAGCCTCTCAGGCTAATGATCCTCAATCCATGGGGAACAGCCAGGAGTCTGAAGCCATCATTACTGCTTGGAAGCTGGAATGGGTCCAGACTGAGACTAGGTTGACCTCAACCTTAGAGTCCCGTTATGTTTTGTTAAAGGAGCAGCTGCTGGAAGACTAACCAATCTCCAAGGGGACAGCTCTGGTTTT
The DNA here is from genome assembly GCF_016432865.1 of Antechinus flavipes. Taxonomy (NCBI): domain Eukaryota; kingdom Metazoa; phylum Chordata; class Mammalia; order Dasyuromorphia; family Dasyuridae; genus Antechinus; species Antechinus flavipes. The sequence continues at coordinate 190,842,276 of NC_067403.1, read as the reverse complement.
CATTATGACCTGTCAACTCACCTCCCACTCTCCAGTATTGCTTCAGGGAATGCTAAACCCCTGGTACAATCCTCATGGCCAGCTACTGCAGTTGCAAGAGAACCAAGGACTACTGAGAGAGACAGTGTAGTGTCATGGAAAGAGAATTAGACATAGGACTAGATGAGCTTTAAGACTGGATCTCTTCTGACTCTCATGGAAATACTGGTCAAATTGCACATGTTTAACTTATATTGGAATTCTTGCTGTCTAGGGGAGGGGTGAAGGGGAGAGAAAGTGAGAAAAAATTGGAACATAAAGTTTTGCAAGGGTAAATGTTGAAAACTATCTTTGCATGTATTTTGAAAAATAAAAAGATTTTGTTATTTTTAAAAAACAAAATGATTTTGTTATTTTTAAAAAGCAAAATATTCTACAAATTCTGTTAGAATGAAGAGCCTCTACAATTTCAATAGATTTGAGATAGAAAGTGCCATCTGCATCCAGAGAGAGAATTTTGGAGATTGTGGATCAAAGCATAGCATTTTCACCTTTGTTATTGTTGTTGTTTGTTGGTTTGCTTGTTATTTTTTTCCCTTGTGCTTTTTTCCCCCTTTGATCTGATTTTCCTTATAGAGCATGACAAATATGGAAATATATTTAGAAGAATTACACATGTTTAACCTGTATCAGATTGTCTGATGTTTTGGGGAGGGGAGAATGGAAGGAGAAGTAGAAAAATCTGCAACACAAGGATTTTCAAAGGTGAATGTTTAAAACTAATTTTGCATGTATCTGGAAAAAATATTTTTAAAAAAGAATGTAAAGCCTCTAATGTGACTTTTGTCTCTGAATGAACATGGCATCACCGCTTGAAGAAACTGATACTCTGAGAGTTATCATGATGCAGTGGAATGAATAGTTCTGCACCTGTGTTCAAATCCGAGTTTACTACTTAGTTGATCCATTGTAGAGTGCTGGACTTAAAATGAGGAAGATTTAAGTTCAAATCCTCCCTCAGAGACTTAGGAGTTGTAGGAGTCTGGACAAGTCACTTAACTTCTCTCAGCCTGTTTCCTTTCCTATCTGTAAAATGGAGATAATAATATAGCATCTATTTCATAAGGTGGTTGTGAAGATCAAATAAAATAGCATATAAAGAGTTTTGTGAACCTTAAGCTATAATAATAGATAGTATTTTTATGGTTCATTAAAATTTACAAAGTACTTTTTACAAGCCTTATCCTATTTAATTTTCACAACAACCCTAAAGCTCTATGTAAACACTGATAATCATCGTTGTTATTATTATAAACTTGGTTATATCAATGAACTTTTCTGGGCTACAGTTTCTACATCTATAAAATGAAGCAATTGGATGAGAACTCTGAGAAGTCTCTGCCAACTTGAAATCCACAATGTCAAGTTGTGACTTGCTAAATTGTAAATCAGAGAGTAAGTGGTGTATTTTGAGACCGGGCTTCTTGAAAATGGGGAATAGTCATTTGCCTATTTGCATCCCCATTGCTTAGCAGAGTGCCTGGCACATAGTAGGTGCTTACTTTATATTTACCTATTGACTGACTAACTTAGATGTGGGGATAGTCCAGCCTGCGGACCCTATAAGGCTTGCAAAATCATTTGATCTAGCCTATCAGGGCAACTACAGCCAATGATGAGCTGAAAGCTGGATACAACCACCTTCTACTGCCGGAGTTCCATAAGTTGATAATTTCATATAGCCCATGAATGATGTTATAAATATCCAAATGGCCCTTGGCAGAAAAAAAGGTTTCCTACCCCTAGATTAACTAGTGGATAGAAAGTTTTAGACTGTTCCTGCTAGGTCACATAATGGACAAAGCACTATAGTCAGAGTCAAGAAGATATGAGTTCAAATCCTAACTTGGATATTTGCTAGCTGGGTAACCCAGGGCAAGTTCTTTGACTGCTGTTTGCCTTATCTGTAAAATGGTGATAAAATAGCACCTATATCTCAGGGCTGTTTTGAGGGAGATCACATAAGCTGCTCCACAAACTTTGAAGAGAGGGAGCTTCAGATGAGAAATATCTGCTCTCACAAATGAAAAAGTTCCATGAAGTAGGAAGTTATAATGACAGAAATACAGTCAATAGTTCTACCTCAATGGAAATATGAACTATGAATTAAAATGCATCCCATTCATTACTTCCATTAATTCATTAATTCATACTCAGATATAAATGTGAACTATCAGTGATTACTTATTCTATTAGTTAATAAGAATTTTTAAACAGAAATATAGACAAAAATGAAATGGCCTCTGTTTTCAAGGAACTTGTCCATCAAGAGAGATGATATATACATAAATATAAAATATAGAAATATATTAGAAATTATAAAAATATTAATAGAAAATATAGAAGATGTGTCCATGAAAAACATAAAATAAGTTTATTGGGAGGGGGAAGCTACTATCAACTAGGAGATCAGACAAAGCTTTATATATAAAAAGTAATACTTGAGCAGAGTGTTGAAGGAAATAAGAGATTCTATAATGTAATGTGAGATCACATTCCAAACCTGGAGTGCAGATGGCAGACAAATGTGCAGAGATGGGAAATAAAGTATCTTATGGGAAATGGGGTAGAAAGTTAGTTTGGCTGGATTATGTAGTACAGGAAAGGGAATAATTCATGAGGTTAGAAAAGTTGGTTTGGATCAGGTTCTGACAAGTTTTAGAAATTGCACAAAGGGGTTATATTTGGTCTTAGAGATTTAGGAAGGCAATTAAGTGTAAGGGAGAGGAGGGGAGAGCATATGCAGTGAGGCTCATGTGTAGAAAGGGTCCCACCAATGCTGAGGCCTGTCATTGTATGACTCCAAGGGAGGCAGAATAGACATCTCTAGCCTCTTCCTCCTCATTTCCTCCTTTCTCCAAAGGACACTTTCATTGTTGCCAATAGGATAAGTGAAGGTTGGGGGTCATATTACTCTGGTTTCTTCATAAAGAGAGGTGGTGCCAGATTAAAAGTATATCTATTTACTCTCTTAAATATTGTTAATCTAGGAGATGTAGAAGAGCTAACTTTGGATCACTTTGTCATTATCAGTGGGAGAAAGAGAATCCCAAGCTTTATAGTCAAAATTTGACTCCTTTTCCATTTCATACTAATTCTACACTGAAAACACATAAAAAATTGCAAAGAAATCCATTTATCCAAAATCATAGCAAAATAGAAAACGGAGAAGTTATACATTGAAGAATGTTAACCTGGCAATACAGAGTGAAGGAGCTCTGCCACTGACAGTGAGATAACTCAACCAAGAGAGATTGTCTTTGATTTTATCCAAGGGGTAGGCAAGCTACATAAAGGGATACAATGAATACTTCCAATGCTACTCTTGGCTTCCCAGAGTCTTTTTCTTCAGTATCCTAAAATGATTATTTGATCAAGTCTTTTGAACCTAGAAGCCAGAAGCATCCAATTGACTCAAAGTTTGCTGAATCCTGAAAACTGACTTTGAAAAGCTCCAAAGGAGAGCAATTGAATACTGAAGATCTCTTACCTCTCATCAATTTTCCCCCACCTCTCATATACTGAAATTCACTAATCTCTACCAGTGAGCAGAGAGTTCCATGCCAATGGACTTTGGGAAAAGGGTTATAAGAGTTTATTGAGAAGGGGGATAATGTAGACAAACTAGACTTGAAGAAAATTTCCCTGGCAGCTCTGGATAGAAAAAGAACTGAAGAGAGAAAAAATTGGAGATTGGAGGAGACCAATTTATGAGACTTTATAATATTCCTAGCCAAAGATGATAAGGATTTAAAAGTGGGTGGTGGAGTGAATAGAGTAATAGACTTGGAATCTGAAAGATTGAAATAATGATTGCAATTCTTAAAGTTAAGAAACTTAACCTCTTAACCACTTATTTAAGCCATTCAAAGCTTCTGATTCTTTTCCTGTAAAATGAGAGAGTTGGATTTAATATCCTTCAAGATGCCTTCCTTTTAACTCTAAATCTCCTGTTGCTTATGCAAGTTTAAAGGACTGACAGAACATTTAGAAAGTGATGCTCAGAAGGCAGGTTAAGATATGGACTGGAGGTTAGGGGAGAGTTTGGGGCTCCATGTTTTACTTTCAATAACCCCCATCTAATTCACAAGTCAAATATGTGTGGATGTTTTCTTGGGCCAGAGGTAAGTCCCCTACAGAAGAGCTTTTTTGATGTTCTTCCTCCAAATTTGCTTTCTGAACCTGCCTTCTGTTTTTCTGCCTAGCTCCTTGGCATAGGAGTGATTTTAGGTGGTCTCTTAAGCCAGGATGGGGCAAGATGTTCTGGTGAAATGGACACAGTGTTCTAATTTCATTCCACTTGACTTTTGAGACAGACACATTTCATTTTCCAAAGCAGATGCCAATTGGGTGATGGGCCAGAGCTTCCCTCTATGAGCAGGCACAGAAAGCAGACACCTCCCTGCTTTTGGCTTCATATAGGGAAGACAAGCCCATTTTAATGAAAAGCCCAAGCTGTGGAAGCATGAGAAATGAGTTTGAATCCTGGCTCTGATACATACCAACTGTCCTCTTTGAGACCCATCACTCATTATATCTTCTCTGAAACTCATTTTCCCCATTCAGAAAAAAAAAATTCTCATTAGATTATAAGCTTCTTGAGGGCAGGGACTTTGTTTCTTTTTGTAACCTCAGTGCTTAGTACAGTGTCAGGCACATAATAAGTTTAATAATAAGTAATTTTAATAAATGTTTATTGATTGATTTATTAAATGGGACTGTTAATTCCTGTATTACATATCTATAAAGTTGTTTTGCTTAAAGGGCTAAATGATATCTTTATTATATGAGGCAATCTTCAGATCTTTTTACTATGTCCATTATTACATTCTTCTGTAGCACTTAACTTACCCTTACACTTGAAGGTTTTTTTCCCTCCAGAGAGTGAAAGTTATATGCTGGGGCTAACCCTGTAGGAATGTAGTTTTAATATTGCATAGCTCAAGAGACATTAACAATCATGCCAGTGACCTAATTTGCTCTTGACCAAGACATTTACTAAGAAGGCATAGTAACACAAACAGGGACAGATCATTGCTCCCATACCCCTGAATCTGTACTGCACTCTCCCACAGGACATCCATGGGAAGAGTGGGCTCAAACTTAGAGGCTCAGGAAATAAGTTGCATGGATGATGCATCTTTAGCAAAAGCAACTTATAACTCCTGGTGTTGCCATTATGCATAGATGTCTCTTTGCCAGTTAGTATATCTCTGATTTAATTACCACACAGGTTGGCACACCCCCTGACTTCTCAGGAAGGCTAAGATGCCCTCAAGGGGGATGGAGAGCCAAACCAGAAACTGTCAGCAGGTTCCCTGATTGGACTGGAGCATTTTATACCTCACCCAGAGTTCCCCTACTATCTGTAGCCCTCTGCACCACGGAGCTTCCAGGGTCTGTTCTTCTCCATAGCTTAATTTTTTATTATCAGGACTAGCTCCTTGAGGCTACTTCCTTCCTTGGGAGACACTTTCTGTGTCCCTGAGAATTAAAATTCTCAAATTTCTGAGTGTCATGGATCTCTGTGGAAGTTAGTGGTATCTGTGGTTTCTTAGAATAATTTTTAAATTCATAAAATAAAAATAAATAAGATTATAAAGGAAAACAACTATATGGAAATACAATTATATATTGGAGAAGGGAATGACAAACCATTCTGGTATCTTTGGCCAAAAATCCCCAAATGAAAGCATCAGACATAATTGAAATAATTGAACAACAATGATAGATAAAAACTATTTTTTAAATCTCTCTCCCCCCCTTCTCTCTCTCTTTCTTTGTCTTTCTCTGTATATGTACATATATACAAGCATATATGTATGTGTATATATCTATGTGCATGTTTGGGTATGTGTGCTTATAAGTATCTGCTCTATGTTTATTGGACTATAGGATTTAGAACCCTTGATTTTTCATAAGGAGAACTGCAAACAAGAGGCTTGTACAATCAAACTGGCAATTAGTAGTATAACTAGGATCAAAACCAGAGTCCCAAGATCTCCCATCCAGTGCTCTTTCCACTATTCCTAATCTTTCTTTCCTATCCCCCCTTTTTCTTTCTCACCTCCTCTCTCTCTGTTTCCTTCTTTCCCCTTCTTTCTTTCCCCTTCCTTTCCTTTCTCTTCTCCTCTCCTCTCTTCCTTTCTTTAGCCACTTCTCTCTTCCTCCCTCTCTCTGTCTCTGTCTCTCTGTTTCTCCCTCTCTGTCTTTGACTCTCTCTTTTTTTCTCTCTCTGTCTGTCTTCTCTCTCCTTCCCTCCAGCCTTCTTTCCTCTCCTTTCTTTCAGACTTTCTGGGTGAATTCTGTGAAAAAACATTCTTGTCTCTCTCGTGGAAAAGGTTTGAGTCAACCACTGTGGATTGATGCAGGGAAGGATAGAAAGAGGCGATAGTGGATCTCCCTCAGATGATTCTCCCAGGGCTTGTGTGTTTAGAGCCTACAGGGCTGTCCTTGCTTGCTCCCCCCCAACATTACTCAAGCTGATGGCCTCAGGCTTTTAAATACAGACGCTACCTCACCCATGCTGACCTTGGCCAAGGCAATGGGCAAGCAAGAGGTACACCAAAAGCAGAGAAAGCTAGTCCTGACCAAAAGAGGGCTGTCATTTTTTCCACTCCATTTCCTCATCTGTATTTAGATTGCTGTGTGTGTGTGTGTGTGTGTGTGTGTGTGTGTGTGTGTGTGTGTTTGGGGGTAATTAGTGCCCACTTCACTGCAAAGGATCTTGTGTGAAAGCTTTAATGTAAATAACAGAGTCAGATAGGACAAGATAGTTCAAATCTGCCCCCTGGAACATACTAACCTGAATCTTTTTTTTTTTTTTTGAACAACAATCTCTCAGGTATTTGAAAACAATAATCATTTTTTCATCTCTGCAGCTAACCAACCTTAGTTGCTAATCATCTAAGTATGTAATAGTGTTTCCAGCCTCACTCTAGCACTGTTACTCTCCACTTGGATAAGCTACAGTTACAGTAATTATTACAATTTTGGGCTGATATTCTAGCTGTGCTCAGTATCTTTGTGATGGTGAATAAGTCACTTTCTGAGACTGTTTTTGCCTCAGGAAAATGAGGCATTTACCATTTATACAATCAACCTTAGAAGACTTGCAAGAAAAATGCTTTGTAAGCCTTTATATAAATGTGTTATTATTATAATCAATATTATTAAAGCTTAACACCTAGAACTGTGCATGTGTACATAGATGCACATGCATACATACACATATACACACACAAGAATAGGAAAAAACCAAACCTCTCCAGTTTTTTATATCAATACAGAAAAAAGCAGGACTACCACTTCCTATATCTAGGCATGAGGTTTTATTTTTTAATAGTATTTAATTTTTCCAAATATATGTAAAAATAGTTTTCAACATCCACTTTTGTAAAACTTGTGCTCTAAATTTTTACCATATCTCTCCCCTTCCCAAGAGAATAAGAGATCTGATATAAGTTAAATATGTGCAATTCTTTTGAACATATTTCCATATTTGTCAAAAATATTTGTGCAAGAAAAATCAGATCAAAAGGAAAAGAAACCATGAGAAAGAAACAAAGAAAGAAAAAAGTGAAAATACTATGCTTTAATCCACAATTCTCTTGAAATGACCTTGAATCACCACATTTCTGAGAAGAGCCAAGTCCATCACAGTTGACCCTCATATAATCATGTTGTTACTGTAGATGTGAGATTTTATTCATGTAATCTAGAACCACATAGATTTTTTGATGAAATACTTCTATGGATCCATGATCTCCTTATATGCTTATTCATTCCATTGGTATAAATTATAAACTTGTTGTTGTTGATGATTCTTCTTTTTCAAAGAGGACCAATGACATCAGAGTGGTTACTTGTGCATGAACTGAATTTAAGTGAAGCATAGTTGCACAAAGTAGTCAGCCTCACTCTGTCTTCAAGAGTTATTGAAGTTCAGTGGTAAGGTAAAAGTCAGAACAACTGGTGATAGCCCAGGATACAGTGGATGCCATTGGTCACATTGATGTCTAACTATGCTCTAACCACTCCACAGCATGTGCCTCCAAACAATCCACATATCATCTTGTGCTGTCCCATATTCTTCCAAAATCCTTTTAAGAAGATCAACCCAACACTCTAAATATGTCTTGGTACATTTTTTACATCCTGTAGGCTTACCATTCCTTAGAAATTAATGGAACAGTAGAATGATTCATTTATTATCCCTTCTCTCACTCCATGATTGGTTCACCTCATTTTTCAATATGATTCTTGTCTTCATTGATGTCTGTAACATCACTTTTTATGTAAAAGTCACAATCAGAAATTTGTTATGGTCTATTTATGCACATCATGTGTTTCTCTATTGATTATCAATCCAGAATCAATTTTGATTCTTTGGTTGACTATGATACTCCACAGTTCAAAACCATATAAAATCATTTACAAAATACTGATATTAAAATGGGTTTTGTGTAAAAGAGGGGGATGGTATCTTTAAAAGTGCCATAATTGTAATCTTATAAATTTATTCCAATCTCTTCTCTTCCTCCTTTTTAATACTGAGCCTAGTTCATTGCTCATTTGTAATCGCCGATAGAGACAGATAAATAGATAGATAGACAGAAAGACAGATTAAAAATGGGTTACCCATCCAATAATGTATCATCATCTGAAAAATAAAATTTCATCTATTTGTTCTTTCTTACATGAGTTATAAAACCATTCTTTTTTCAATGTTTAAGGTTCTCATTGGGAACATCATGTAGATAGCAAAATGCTCTCAACTGAAGAACTGCACTATCTGTGGGGAATTCCTGTTGTGTTTGAACTTTGCCCAGAACATCTTCCATGATGATAATGAACAAGTTTAATGAAGTGTTTAATGTTAAAAGTCAGAAGCTCACTGAAAGAAGTTATTTCTGTGGCACATCTTTCAGACAATCTTGCATGATCTAAACATGTGTATGAAAAATATTTTCTTGAAGGGAATCATTAAAGCTATCTTTTGCCTCACCAAATCAAATGCTTTTTTCAAAATCAACGAGTGAGAAGTGAAGTAAAGTCTTTTATTCTTTATTTTCCCCCCAGGAAATACATTCTAGCAATCTGCATCAGAAATATAAGTGACCTTAGAGAATTGCCTGGGTGCACCTGAGAAGTTAAGTGATGTATTCAGCCAATGTGTATCAGAGTCTACAAGAGGAGTCCAAGCCTCTCTGATTCTAAGGATGGGTCTCTAACTACTGTAGCAAATTTCCTTACAGATGAGTATTTATTGAGATTTTTAAAATTAAATGACTTGTAGCATTCTTTGTCCTTTCTTCTTCTTGGAAATCCAGAGAGGAAATCCATAGCATTCTGTCTATGCTGAAGACATTGAGAAGGGACCCTCATAAGCCAAAGGCCATTTAACCTTTCATTTACTTTAGGGGTTGCTGTGTCCAAATAATTTATCACCAACCTTACTGGTGAGGAACCACTCATACTTATTTGGACTGATCCTTGGACAGCAGTTAAGTCTATTTCTAAGATTACATTTGAATATTTTCCAGCTTATTTGAACCTGCCAGAATCCACATTCCACTGGTAAAGCCTTCAAGAGTCCAAGGTCAGGTTCACAAGATGATGGATCCCATTGGGGTGGGATATTTATTGAGGTGGCTATGTAACACTGTTGATTAATACTGAACTTGTGGTCAGGTCAAATCCACAGGTCTCTTTTTCACATAGACTATTTTCTAGCCAGCTCTTTCCCATCCTGTACTTGTGCAATGATTTTTCTTTTTAAATATCAGTATAAGACTTTTTACTTATCCTTGTTGCATTTCATTCTTTGTGAAAAATGAGCTTTGTCTAGATGATTACTTGCAGCTGCATGGGCAGTTCATGGAAAGTCCATCAATACATTTGTCTCTGAGAAACACTGCAGGTGGACAATGGGATGGACCTGGAATTGGATAGTGAGAGGAGTGTAGACTGGTTTAGGTAAACTATGCACCAGTTTCAATGATCCCAATGTATATCCTACTGCCACAACCCTCTTTCTCTTTTAAACAACATTAGCTTACGGGCTGAAATTCACCAAAATCTCTGAAGAGTCAAACTGGCAGTTGATCCTTATTCTATCATCTTATATGTTAGTTAACCTATTCAGCTTTATGTCATTCAAGTGTTGCAAACTAACATCTATGTTTCATTCGAATTATTAATATTCATGATTAGAATGGGTCAGATCAGTTAGCCAGTCAATTGGTCCATAAGCATTTATTAAGTGCCTACTATGTGCCAATGAGTGTACCAACTGCTGGACTTACAAAGAAACCCAAAAGCAATCCCTTTTTTGAGTTGTGCATATTATGGGAGGAAATAACCTGTAAATAACTGAGTACATACAAGATATATGCAGAAGAGATGTAAGATCCTCTCATAAGAGAGGATACCAATAGCTGGAGTGAATTAGAAAGGCCTTTAAAGAGATCTCATCTGTATTAAAAGAAGTCAAGGAAACTGAGAGATGAGCTGGAGGAGGAGATTACTTTGATACTCTGGGAAATAATTCACCTTAGGCAAGTAGCTTGAACTATTTGGCAGAAGGAAGTTTGGATAAAGGCCAGAAGAATTCCCCAACCAACTTTTCCCAGAAAAGCTGCTTTGCCCCATGTAAGAAGTCAACAGCAGCCAGGGACCATCCACAGAAGCAAGTTATTCAGAGCACTGAGGAAAATAGGGTTGGCCCCTGCTAAGTCTCAATAGGACACTGAAAGCTGTCATGTTCATCATGTTTGGTGAAGCACATTGTCTACAGACTGGATCCAGTCTGCACCCTTTGGATGCTTTTTACATTTTCTTAACTGAACCAAAACGAAGTTCAAGGTTTTGTGCTAGGTGCTAATACATATTTGATTCTGTTTTTTTTTTCTTTGATTATGGGTATGAGAGCAAATTTTGATAGCCAGGGAATGAGGTGGGGAGAGATACAGATAGGGAGAAATACAGGTAGAGAAAGGTAGAGTAAGGTAGAGAAAGTATAGCACTAGAAAAGGTGACCCTGTCACTATCATTAAAAGACATTTGGTGGAAAACATGAGACTTGCCTGCTTCTCCAGCCCCGGAAAGGTATGAGGGGTGGGGACAGGGAAGAACCCAGGAAGGGGGTGATAGTGACATCTGAGGAGACTGTAGACAAAGTTGGGAACCATTGTAACTTATATTTAGCAACAAAGAATTTGGAAAGAAAAAGAAAACAATTTATTCAACTACTTGGTGAGCTGTAATTGTTTCAATTTCCCCACAGGGTTAAATTGTTATTCTTTTCTTTTTTTCTAAATTTTGGCTTTGGAAAGAAACTTTTATAATTGAATTAAATTTTGCATGTTTGACATAAGGATTTTTTTTCCTTTCTGCTCAATGAAGAAAAATGGGAAGAAGAAAAAAATAAATGCTTGTTAATTAGAAAAGAATAAAGAAAGTAAAAATATACTGCAAAGCCCAGAGGAATTTCAGAAGGAAACAGACAAGCTTTGAAAGTAACTGTTGATTTTATTATGCATATACTTTTTAAAAAGCAAGCTATATGTAATAGTGATTCATGGTTTCATGTATTCTCTTTTGTTAAAAATACATACTTTAGTGCTGTAAAAATGAAATTAATATCAGAAGAAGAAAAGGAAACAAATTTACAGCTTTCCTATTGGCATTAGGCCTGTGAATATGTCAGCATAAGAGAGCCAGGCCTTCATGTCTGACTATGGTTCCATTAACTGCACTAGCAGAGGGAAGAAGAAATAAGCTTACAGAATTCACTGTGAAGGAGACTTGAACTTTACTATGATGGCTGAAATGCTGAACAAAGCTGATATCTTTTGCTTCCTCCTTTTTCTTCTTTACAGTGCTTTCTGGTGACCTTAAAACTCAGAGATCAAGGATAAAGGCTTTGTGATGTATGAAAAAAGATCATCAATAAAACACTTTTTTAAGAGTCAGGGATGTCATCCAAGTTGTGAATTTATTGGAAAGAAAGTGGTATCCTAAAAAGAATTTTTTTTTAATGGAGGAGTGGCTTTGGCAGGAATAATAGTTTCATGTAGGCCTTGTTGAGTTTGAGGTGTCAGAAGAACATTTTCTTGAGGATGTTCAAATACACAGGGGATAATACAGGTTGGAGTCCAGGAGAGATTCTAAGGCCAGAAATATAGATCTTGGAGTTGATGATTGAGTGAAGTCATTATATAAAGAAAACATGAAGAGAGAGAAGAGGGTCCAGAAAAGAACATTTTAGGACACTCTTGGTTAAGGGCCAGATCATGGAGGAAGAATCAGTAAAGGAGACTAAGAAGGAAGAGACTAGTATAACAAAAATCTAGGGAAAAAGTATCAAGGAGGAGAGTGTTCAACTATGTCAAATATTTCAGAAAAGGCAAGAAGTATGAGAACAGTGGAAAAATCCCATCATATTTAACAATGATCATTGGTAAGAGAATAATTGTAGTTGGGTGATGAAGTCATAACTCACATTGGAACAATTTGAAGACTGAGAGGGAGGACATGGAGACAATTTTATAAATAACCTTTTCCACGAATTTAGCTATGAAACTATAAAAGGGAAGAGAGGCATAAGATGATAAATTGAGAATATGACAGGGGCCGAAGAAGGATTCTTTTTTTTCTTCTTCAAGAATGGGATATAATTGGATATTCTTGTTGGTCTTGGTAAAGAAAAGTTCTGGTTTTTAGGTAGAGGCTAGAGCAATGGAAAGGGAGAATAAGAGGTGATCTCAGGGATTTTGAAGGGAAGAATAGTGGAAAGGAGGGAACTGAAAAAGTAAGGTATCTTTTTTCAGTAAAGTGTGTGGTAAATGAAGTTTTTTTGCTGAGAGAATGAAAATACAAAAGGGGTAGGGTTGAGAAGACAAAAGAAGGTTTTAAATAGCTGCATGGTGAGAAATAGAGTTGATTGGAAAAAATTAAAAGTTCCTGGACCATGTTGCAGAGCTGGAGATAGAACTGAGAAACAGCAAGGTTCAGCCAGCCACCAGGAGACAAAGCCATGCAGATTATGGCAGAAGGAATCCTCCAGCCAGCAGACAATACTGGAGACACAATCCTTGCTAGCTCAGAGTAGGAATTTTCTAGGAATTTGCTCAGGGAGAAGCCCATAATTTTTTTCCCATTGAGTTCAAATTTCTATATTCATTTGGATAGTGCGTGCGATTGGGGGTGGGGGGGAGAGCCCATGAAAATGATTCTATTGTTTGACTGTTTCCTATTTTTTACTTTGTTATTCTCTCCAAATGAAATATTTTGTTCTTCGATTTATGATTTTTGCCTGATCTATTGATAGAATTGGCACTTGATGGGGGCTTGAGTCATGTGTTATCCACACATTGTAAGCAAAACCCTATGAGAATTCCAAAAATGAGTGAAATACATGGTTTAAATCAATTAAACAAACATATTTAGCACCTATTATGGAAAGAAAAGAATTCCAGGTTGGAAATAAGGACTAAGTAAACATGGATTTTAGTTCTTCTGACCCTAAATAATGTGATTTGGGCAAATAAATCACTTCCCTTCTCTGGACTTCAGTATGAGATTTACTTACAGATCTTTAAAGTTTCTTCTAGGGGCAGCTAGATAGTACAGTGAATAGAGCACTAGCCTTGAAGTCAGGAGGACCTGAGTTCAAATCTAGTCTCAGACACTTAACACTTCCTGGCTGTAGGTCACTTAACCCCAATTGCCTCAGCAATTAAAAAAAGAAAAAGAAAACACACACACACACACACACACACACACACACACACACACAAAGTTTCTTCTAGCTAACATTCTATGAAGTTGAAACATATTCCTTGTCCTCAAGGAGCTTACTTCCGCCTCTGAAAATTTGTCATTTCCTTTAAAGTACTGTTCAGGTGCCAATTTTTATATGAGAGCTCTTCTGCTTGCCCTCATTGCTAGTTATCTCTTCTGGAAATCATGTTATATAATCTTGTAGATATTATTTGTGATACAAATTTTTTATTCTCTTGAGTTAGAATACAAAATCCTCAAAGGCAGGAAGAATCTCATATATAGTAAATGGCTAATAAATATTTTTAAAATTGAATTGTTCAATCTATCATTTGAACAAATATAATACTTTCTTTCTTTTGGGGGTGGTTAAATGGCACGGTAGATAAAATTCCAGGCTGGGAGTCAAAAGATTCATCTTCCTGAGTTCAATCTTGCTTATGGTATTTACTAGCCATGTGATCTTGGGCAAGTCACTTTAACTCTTTTTGCCTCAATTTCCTAATCTGTAAAATGAGCTGGAGAAGGAAATGGAAAATCCTGCCAGTATTTTTGCCAAGAAAACTCAAATGAAATCACCGAGAGTTGGACACAACTGAAATTAACTGAATAATGATAACAATATTCTCATTTGGGTTACTTTCCCCAGACTTCTACTACAAAGATGATTTGTACTCCTATAGCATGTAGCTGATTACTTCTCCCCTCAAAGTTCTAGGTATAATCCAGAAGCATTTGGGAGTTTTATAATACTATTATTCATGAGCCCCTATCATGTATCCAATATTAATTAATTAGTCAAGGTAAAGGAGTTAGAAATCAATATTTTCTAATGTGATTGAGTAACAACAGTTGGTACAAAAGCATCCTGTTAAAAGTCTAGGATATACTCTCCCACAAGTACATATTGAGTCCAAAGGAAAATGAATATGAATTTAGAGAGCACATGCAGTAAAAGGGTAAATCCCAATTTCTTGCTGGACTTTGCTTAAGACCTTCACAAAAAGAAAAGGACTTCTGGAAAGAAGAATATGCTTCTTTTTGCCCCACAGAGAACAAACTCTTTGAAGCTGCCTTCCTTTTATATTTTACTTACCTCTCTCAGCTCTTGGCTGGATTCATAGTTATTGGTTCTCTCCCTCTGATGACAAGATCACTGAGGGGTGGGGAGTATGGCCCTCCCTCTGGGATCACTCTTTATACCCTCTGTAGTACAGATATAGGAATCTGAGATTTTAAGGTTTACTCACAATAGCCTTATAATACAAATGTGTTCCCAATTTATAAATTCTTTTCCCCAAGGTCATATGACTGATATGTGTTAAAGCCAAGACTTGAACTCAGCACTTCTAACTCTAGTGCTCTTTTGATTAGGGAGTGAGACATTCTCAAGAACCCAGACAATCAATCCCCCTATGCTGGCTTCTAGCCCCTAGGGTACCATAAAGAAGGAGGTAATTCTCTGCTCTGGTGAATAAGTCACAAGGAACATGAACCTCTTTTAGATAACCGAAAGATGACTAATCTTTCTGTTTACTGCCATTAGTATCTTAATGCTCATACCAAATATCTTGCTTTTGCTATATCCACTTGACTTTTTTGTGAAGGAACTAAGGAAGGTATAATTAGGATGGAATAATGGGGTGCTACAATTTTTACAATTTATATAATGCTGACAGCATTGACACTCCTTCAGCAGTATATAAACAAGTGCTTTTAACATTTAGCTAGCAAGAATTGGGTAAAACAACATACTACCAGATGGCTTCCACTTCCTTTCCCCTTACTGTGAATCAGAGGTGAGCTCCCCCTTCCTATCATATCCTCTATAAAAGAGAAGCTTAGTTTTGCCCCAGAGTCTCTATTTCCTTCTTCAACAATTGAATTTGTCTTAAAAAGTTGATTTGAGAATACTTTTCATATTTGTTCCCAAGTGTAACAAATGCTAGTTATAGTTCTGATGGCCAGCTTAAAAAAAAAGGAGGATATCATGTATTCTGATATATTAATAGGGACACATGGAGGAAGATGAGGAGAAGGAGGAGGAAGAGGAGGAAGAGGAGAAAGAGGAGGAGAAGAAGGAGGAAGAAAGAAAGAAAGAAAGAGAGGAAGAAAGAAAGAAAGAAAGAAAGAAAGAAAGAAAGAAAGAAAGAAAGAAAGAAAGAAAGAAAGAAAGAAAGAAAGAAAGAAAGAAAGAAAGAAAGAAAGAAAGAAAGAAAGAAAAAACATAACAGCTGTTGCATTGTACTAGAAAAAGTACCATACTTGGTTCAGGAAGTAGTTTGGGTTTATTTCAGCTTCTGCCATTGACTAGTTGTGTGACTGTGGAGAGGTTGCTGTATGCTTCTAAGTGATAGTGCTTTCCTCTGTAAGATGAGAGAGTGAGACTGCACAGCCTTGAAGTTCTCTTCCAGGTCTTTGTTTTAGGTACTAAGATCCTTTCTGGTTCTAAGATTATATGCATATGTATATATAAGATTATACATAGTTCCCTTCTTTAAGCTCTAAAACTTTCTTCTGAAAACCTAATAATGAGAGCACTTGGCAAAATGCTTTGGCTCCTGAGGGAGGATGTGTCTAACAAACTGTCAGACTATGGAGTTCTGGAAACAAAATTAGCCAGGTTATTGGAATTTCCAAACCAGGGCTGCAAAACAGTGCAGGTAGAGAGATGGTGCTTCAGTGCCTCCCTCCTCCAGCATCCCCTTCTTGTGACCTCTTCTTGCCCCACTGGTACTTTTTCTACTCTCTCTGCCCCCTTTAGTTGCTCAATGTTCTCAGGCTTTCTCCTCCCTCAATAGTAAACCTGTTTTCAGAAAAGGCTCTGCAATTGTTTCCTGGTCCTGAGGGAAGCTGTCAAGATATAGGGGCTGCTATGGGACTGGGAGGAGGGGAGTGAGTGCAGGGGTTTTCCGAGGAAGAATCTGAGAGAGAACTCTTTGCCTCTCCCCACCCCTTTAGGAAGTAGCTGAGTGAAGACGTTGCATGGTGTTGGTATTTCTTATTACTTATAGATCCTAAAAAATAGGAAGCCTGCTGATGGATGGGAGACATTGAGTCTTAGTTTTGTTCAGATATAATATGGGATAATAATGTTTATTCTACCTAAATCACAGGATAGTTGTGTTGCAATAATTTTGTAAATCTTTAAAATCCTAGGGAAATATGAACTCATACCATATAAAGATCATTGGTATTCAAGCTGAAAAGAATTTAAGAAGTTATTTTGTAAAATACTCTCATTTTAGAGATAAAGACCCCGAATCCAGAGGAGAGGAAAATTGACTCATGTTATGTTATGTTAATGTTAATGTTGTATCCTATTATTATATTATATTGCTATATTACACATGTCCTATATCCTTTTATGTTATATTGTCATATTGTATCATGTTATATTATCACATTGTGTCATATGATATTATCATAGCAATTTACATTGTAACATTATATTTTATATCACATTATTGCATTACTTTATTTTTGGCAGGTGTCATGCACAGAAGTTATACAGAAGAGAGATTCCCTCCAGATGTCCCTGTTAACTGATAAAAATTGCACACATTTTATCAAAAACTAAAATACTATATACCATACTTTTAAAGAGATTCATGACCAATCAAAAGATTATGTTTTTAACAATCCACACTGAAAAAACACTAAGTAAATGAAGAATGTTTATTATTCAGATTATTCTATTTCATAGATATGGGAGTCACTACACTTACATAAGAAGTCACAAACTGACTTTTAAAACCCCGCTTCAATGCCATCTATATTTTATTGTATTTTCATTTGTTAAATATTTCCCTCCTGCATTGTGACCTGGGAAACCTATTTAACTCCTTTGATCTAGATTCTGACATGCAGTTAGATGAGCAATTCATTGCATTACTTAATTCATCTTGGACAGTTTTTGCAGATGGACACGGAGTTGAAATGATAACTGAACAGAAGACAAGAAGAAGCTGACTGGCTTTGTTAAATGGTCTTTCTCATTTAGTGATCCCAAGCTTCCATCTTATTCAAAAGCATATACATTTTTCAATATTAGGATCCTTCTAATCTGATTATATAACCATATAATCAAATGGAGCTATTAAGTCTTTGAAGAACCAAAATTACATGTGACCCAAAGAGAAAGATGCATGGTGAGTGCAAGTAGCCCAAGGCATGTTGCCAACAATGGCATGTATAAAAGAAGTGGTGTGAAAATGTCATCCAAGAAATACAGACACTGAGATGGAGGTAGGTTGGCCATGTGATAAATGGATAGTCTGAGAACGACACTGGTAACCACAATGTCAAAAGATCCAAAAAGAAAAGTTCTTAGTGCAAAGTGTGGATTTTCTATAGACATTGATATTAACATTGATATTGCATGAGATAAAATGGTAGGGATGGGTTGGTGTTTATATCTAAGGAGGGACTATTTTCATTGATTTCATTAAGTTCTTTGACTCATTGGATTACTCTTATAATCATTTATCAAGATGTAGGCTATTTAAAAGCATCCCTTTGAATCTGCTAATTTACAGCTACGTTTTCTCTACAATGCTTACTTTGTAATTTATCTGAAATGAATAAAGGGGACCAAGGGGACCACAGCTGGAGAAATAATTCTCCCTCTTTCTACAGATGTCTACGGAAAATTTTACATTTCTCCTGAGTCTCTAGTTCTACAGACATAAAATTCAGAAAAGATGAGGACTGGGCCCTGTTTCACTTAAATGATCCTGTTGGACAATGTTGGAATCTCCGTAGTATGACTGGAGAGGCCAGGCCATTCCTGGGAAGGAGATTTGTGACAACCAGCATTAGTGAGAGTGTTTTTGGGTCCCATCCAGTCCTGGAAAGAGTCTGATGCTAAACTCATCTACCCTTCTGATCTTGTCAATCCCTTCCCTGATCGTTAAACCAGGTCTTGCATTAAATTCTAAAACCAGAGAAAATTGATGAGTCCTACCTAATAAGCTATCAGCATTCTAGTGCCATTTTATTTGTTCATTCACTAGCCTGAGTCTTAGCCTCTTTATCTATGCTTCTTTTGAAAAAAGCACTTGGTCAAACTTAAAGAGTTCTAGTAATAGGAGTCATTTTTTCATTAATCCAGCAAATGTCCTGAGGATCTGAAATATTGAATAAAAGTGCTAGCTTTTGTAAAATACTACACCAATATGGGTTATCAATGAGAAGTTACTATATGTACTTTTCTATGTTCACTGAGAGAGATAAAAAGTCAATTAAGACATGATCCCTATTCTCATGGTTTTTAAAGTCTACTTGGCAGAGGGGAAGTAGAGAAGATAGGAACACAAATTACTATGATAAAAGGTAGGATGTGATAAATTTCAAAAAAAAAAGGATAACTTCCATTTGGCCAGACTCTCTGGAGGGAAGCTTCATGGAGGAGTAGACATTTGAACTTGGCCTTGATGCTCCAAAGAGCTCCTAACAGGTAGAGATAGGAATAGTCCATTTATCAGCCCTGTTTTCCAAGTGGTCATGACTTCCACTGAACTTTTTTTGAATGTAAGAAAATTTGGCTGAAAGACTGACAGTAAGAAAGACATGAAGTTTAATAAATAGATCGGTTATATACTCTTGATTGGCTAAAACCTACATCTAGGCTAAGAAATTTGATGCTAGATTCCAAAGATTCCAAAAGATAAAGCTGGGATTCCAAGCCAGCCCTTTTGGTTCCAAGTACAGTGCTCTTTTCCCTAAACCATGCCTCCTTATAGATCTATCCTATTCTATGCATTTGGTGTTTTTATTTTCTCAGGAGAGTATGTAAGCATCAACTTTGAGTCTAACTTGGCTTGGCTACTCCTAAATAATTGCCTTGTAATTCTAGATAGCATTTATATAAAGTTTTAAGGTTTGAAAAGTGGTTTGCAAACATGAAATCTAATAACTTAATTGCCGTTGTTGCTGCTGCTACTGCTGCTATTAAAGTTTTAAACTGTATTTAGACTTTTGAGACACCTTGTATTATTGCTTTTGGGTCTCATGATAACCTTTTGAAGCAGGTGTTATTGTCCCCATTTTACAGATAAGAAAACTGAGCCTCAAAGAAGTGAAATGATTCATCTATGATTAAACAATTACTCTTTTAACTAGGATAGGAGGCTTAGTTTTCTGTTTCCCTCTCAATCCAGTGTTCTTAAAATCCTTGTGCAAAAGTGTCTGCATTTCTGGGTGGCCAGAGAGAAAATCTTCTGTCTTAGGTAGCTGTTTATTTCTCAATTTATGATGAGGAAAGCAAATGTTTAGTAGTGGAAAGGCCACTGGACTTGTAATTGGAGGACTTGGGTGTGAATCTTGGAACTACCATTTACTCCCTTGTGGGAGTGGGCAAGTCACTTCTGTCTAGACCCGTTTCTTCATATATAAAATGAGAGAGTCAGCCTGAATGGTCACCAAGGCCCCTTACTTAGTACAATAGAAATTAGTACAATAAAGGACCATATTTGAGAGATGAAAACATAGGTAAAGTTATTTACCCAAGATTACATGCTTAGTAGGTAGCAGAGCCAAGACCTGAACCCAAGTGCTTGATTCCAAATTTGCCAATCTCCTTGTGTTACCTCTTTAACTTATGAGTATATTTTCTCTTCCTCTTCTTCCTCTTCCTCCTCCTCCTCTTCCTCCTCTTCCTCCTCCTCCTCTTCCTCCTCTTCCTCCTTCTCCTCCTCCTCCTCCTTCCTTCCTTCTCCTCCTCCTTCTCCTTCTCCTCTTCCTCCTCCTTCTCCTCCTCCTCCTCCTTCCCTCCTCCTCTTCCTCCTCCTCCTCCTCCTCCTCCTCCTCTCCTCCTCCTCTTCCTCCTCTTCCTCTTCCTTTCCTCCTCCTCCTCCTCTCCTCTTCTTCCTCCTCCTCCTCCTCTCTCTTCTTCTTCTTCTTCTTCTTCTTCTTCTTCTTCTTCTTCTTCTTCTTCTTCTTCTTCTTCTTCTCATCTTCTACCTTCTTCTTTTCCTCCTCCTTCTTCTCTTCCTCTTCTTCTTCCTCTCCCTCTTCCTCCTCCTTCTTCTTTAAAACATTTTGCTCATTTATCTTTATGACACTAAAAAAAAAGTTGGGGTAAGAAAACTCCCTTTGATTTCATTGACATTCAGCATAGTCCAGTCCAAGTAATTTGTAAAATGTCTGTGGTTTTGACCTAATGGAGGTCCCTACCCTGGATACATATATGTATGTTTCTTTAATGTGGGTAACAGAGAACTTTTGAGGGGAGAACAGAATTAGAAGAACGGCCAAATCTCTGGTCAATGACACTGTTTTATCTTAGAGCCCCAGACATGCCTCTGGGCAACTCCCTTCTCTCAACACAGGGCTTACTCATGGTTCCTGGCCATGGGATGATTTTGGAGGCAGCCACATAACTCTCAGATTCTAGGTTTCAGCCAAACCTTGGGGCTGCAGTCACTGATGTAAAGGTCATCTCCTAAGTTGCCCAATACTCTAGTGTCCTGTCCTGCTGGTGCAATATTGATAATCGGACATGTCTCAAATCTCAGTTGGGGATCTTCACTTACCAACAATTATAATGCCAAAATCCCGATTAGGTAAAATTTTTTTTCTTCTTTTTAAATGTCCTTTTTACATATGCAGAGATAATTTTCAATATTCACTCTCATAAAACCTCTTACCTCCCCCTAGACAGCAATTAATCCAATATGTATTAAACATATGCAATTCTTCTATATGTATTTCCACAATCATCATGATGCACAAGAAAAATCAGATCCAAGAGGGAAAAAAATGAAAAAGAAAACAAAATGCAAATAAGCAACAATTTAAAAAGTGAAAATACTGTGTTGTGATCCACACTCAATCTCTAGTCTATCCATGAGTGCAGATGACTCTCTCCATCACAAGACCACTGGAACTTCTCTGAATCTAGGTAAAAATTTTAATTGATAATATGACATGTCAAGATCAAGATTCTACAGAGAGAGATAGATGTTGTATACAATGGTTTCTATCCTTGATCTTCAAGCAGAGTTTCGATAACTGATTGGAACATTGCAAAGAAGATATACATGGACAGCTTGAGGTTAGACCAGCTGCTCTTCCAACTCTGAAATTTTGTGTTTTGGTGTCACTCAGCGCCCATATTATCCACCAACTGAAGATGAAATTCTCCTTATATACCTCCCATTTTAGTTAAGAAATCTGCTTCTCCCCACCCTCAATGGAGAAAACTAATATAGCACCAGAAGACAGAACCCATGAAATAGCCATATGGAGCCATTGCACATAAAACTTGGATTTTATGAATTCAAAAATAGCAAAAGATTAATTTGCTAATTCATTCAAGATATTCATCTCTTTTCTGACACCTTGATGTGGATGTTACCTAAGGGTTTATCTTGGGCTGCACCCCTCCCCTCTCTATGTCTCATTTGTCTGTCTGTCTCTGTCTCCCTCCCTCCATCTCTATCTGTCTCTCTTTCTCTCTTTTTCTCTCCCCTCCCTCTCCCTTTTCTCTAGTCTTTTCCCTCTCCCTCTCCCCTTCTCTCCCTTTCCCTCTTCCTTTCTCTCTCTCCTGCCCCGCCCCCCAATCTTTTCATGACTTTCTCATTGCCTCTGTGCAGATGACTTTCAAATACTTACTTCTAGTTGTGACCTCTCTTCTGAGCTTGAGACCCACATCTCCAATTATCCAAAAAGCTTTCCATCTGGATGATACAACAAATTAAAACTCTAAGAATCAAATTAAAGTTATGAAACTCTCAATTTGGCTAACTCTATATTAGGTCTATAAGCCCTAATGATTGGCTAGATAGAAATTTAAATCGGTCCTAAAAATACTTTAGTTCTCCTGAACTATTGTAGACTTCTGGATCAGTAGAAGATTTTTCATTATGGACAATTTTTCCAAATGTTGGTATAATCACAGGGATTGTGCAGAAGACAAGACTGGAGGAGCTGCGTTTTACGGCTCTGAGAAATGCATTTGATTCTCTCCCAACTATAAGATGGTAAGTAGTTCACATATAAAAGAAGGCAGAACTTGGACCTATGGGCTGGAACATTAGCCCTTGTATTGCGGTTACAGAATGGAATGCATTGCCAAGAGGGAAGAGTCAGGTGAGACTTCTGTGTGGCTCAACTATATAACTCTGGAGAATATGGTCATTTGAATGGATTTCCTTCTGTGCCTATATTTGTCTTATGTTTGTGTGTTTCCTCAGAAATTTTGGGGGCATTGGGCTATAATCTAAATTGCCTTCAGAGGAACCAAAGAGGTACTTAGTCTACCTGTCTTATTTTACAGATAAAGAAACAGAGACCAAGGAAGGTTAAGTGATTTCCCCAAAATTATCATGTAAGAACTACAGCTGAAATTTGAACTCAACACTTCTAACTCCAAATCTCGTGTTATCTTCCTCTGAACTATTCTGTTCAAATAAAACTATTCTGTTCTCTAAGACCACAAGGATCTCATCAGGGCTGATTCTTTGGACACCAAAAATGCTACACACTTCACTTCAATGCAAAGAATATGTTTCCAAGAATCAGAGTTTAGATAAAGCATGTTTCTTAATACCAACAACTTTAGATTTGAGTCAGATTTTATGACAGCAACAAAATAACTAGAAATACAGTATTACTTCATTTGAGCATTAGAGGAAAAAAAAAACAAAAATGGTGTGTAAAAGGAAGGAGAAAAAAAGGAATCAGGAAAGACTTCATGGAAGGTCACCATTAGACTCGGACTTTAAAAGATGTATAAGAATTTAAGAGAAAGAGTAGGAGGAGAGAAATATATTCTTAACCCAGGGGGAAGTGTGAACAAAAGCACAAAGCAGAGAGACAGCGATGGGGGTGGGGAGGAGAGAGAGAAAAAAGAGAGAGAGGGAGGGAGACAGAAAGAGAGAGAAAGGGGGAGAGAGAGGGAAAGAGAAAGAAAAAGAAAGACAGAGACAGAGAGACAAAAAGACAGAGAGAAAGGAAAAAAAGAGAAACAGAAAAATAAGAGAAAGGAGAGAAAAGAAAGAAGGAAAAAATGAGAGGGAAGGAGGAAGAGAGATGAGAAAGAGAAAGAAAAAGAGGAGAGAGAGAAAGAAGGAGAGAGAGAGAGAGAGGAAGAGAGAGAGAAAGAGAGAGAGAGAGAGACAGACAGACAGACAGACAGACAAAGAGAGATGTGTTCAGACGTATTCATAGAGTTGTTCTATTTCCTACCACTAACTGGAATAGTTCAGTATGCCTGGAGTAAAAAAACGTGTGGAAGAGATTAATATGTGAGAAGCCTGGAAAAGCAGAATGGTACCAGATTGTTGAGAGTCTTGAACATCAAGTTAATGACATTGACAGTTAACAGATCTAATAATAATAGCTTATAGTTAACTTTTGAGAAGCAGTGTAGCATAGTGAGTAGAGAGCTAGTCAGAAAAAAACTGGGTTCAAGTCTCCCCTCTGATATATATATATATATTTAATTTCCCTGTGTGCAGGCTCTAGGCTACTCTCTAAGATTATAAATTACAGAGAAGATGCCTATCTATTGGTAGGGAGAGTTTCCTCATTCAGTATCAAAGAAATTACAAGTTCATTCCCTAGCCCTAACACACATGTATATATATATATATATATATATATATATATATATATATATATATAACTTCAAGATTTCCAAAGTGATTCACATGTTTTATTTTGTTTGATTCTCCCAATAACTCTTTAGGTAGATGCTCTTATTAGCTCCATTTCACAAATGAGAACACTGAGGCTCAGGTGACTTTTCTTGGTTTACACATCCAAAAATGGTCTGAGGTAGGATTTGAACTCTGTTTTCTTACTCTCCATTAAGCTACCTAGCTGCCTTTCTATATTGGATTGGCAATGATTGTGAAGTAAGAAATAGATCAAGGAAAGAGTAGATGTTGGAAGCTTTGCTAAGAAATCATTGCAATAATCCAAGCCACTGGTAATCAGGCAGGCCTATGCCAGAGTAATGATTATAAGAATTGGAAGAAGATGAATTCAAGAGTGTTGCAGAAGTGGAATTAATAGGACCTGGGGAATGGATTGGATCTGATAGATGAAGGAGAAGAATGAATTAGTGATAACTCAAAACATGATGTAGGAGAGCTGTGCTGTATTATGCTGAGCTGTTAGTCTTGTCTTGGGAGACATAACCTTTGAGGTGCAAACTTATAAGTTTAATGAAGTGACTTGGATATAATCATTTTTCTCAGAGCTTGTAAGCTTTACATATCTAACAAGAAAGAAAGTTATTTATGGAGTGAAAATTAGAGTGTTGATGGGAGTGAACCAAGCTCAATGGGTCACCCCAGTAAAAATCCACTACAGTTGTGACCTTCTGCCATCTTGGTCCATGATTGATCCTCTTGCTCTAATAGTGGCCAAATAAATTACATGACAAGCTAGCTGTTCATCAGGCATTGGAAGAGGGTGGGGTGAGTTAAAATAAACTGGCTAGGGACTCTATTTGGTATGAATTATTTAGTGGCAGCCAGTGGGAAATTTTCCAGCAAGAAGGAAACTAGCCAAGTCTTAGGAACACTGTATGTATTTCATAGTCTCATGGAATGTTAGAATTAGGAGAGACTTTTAGACTATAGAACATAGAATATCAGCGTTAGGAGGAACTTTAGAACACAAAATGTCACTGGAATTGGAAGGAACCTTAGGACATAGAATGTCATTGCAGCTGGAAAGGCCCTTATAACAAATTGTTGGAGATGGAAGGGACATTAGAATGTGAATTAGAGAATGTCAAAGCTGAAAAAGAAACCTGGCTCTCAAACGGATGCCTTTCATCCACCATCCTCAAACACTTGGATTGAATGCAGATCTTCCTCAGCTTCTTTCCATCAGGTGCAAAATCACGGTTTTCAAGCCTTCCACTGCATGAATTTAAAAATGATCACATAACCCATGACTTCTATCCAAACCTATTTTTAGTCTTGATTAAACTTGACAAACAAAAATATTATCAAGACAGTGGCCAATTTGGATTTCATCACTTAAATACTCTGTTATATGATGAAAAGCTAAAAATATAGTATTTTAGATGACCCAGACTCTTGACCAAACTTTTAATTTATTTATTTATATATTTTTGGTAAGATCAGTTTATTTTTTATAGCTTTTTATTTTTCCAAGTACATGCAAAGATAGTTTTCAACATTCACCTTTGCAAAACCTTGTGTTCCAATTTTTTCTCCTTCTCCCCCCAGATAACATGCAATCTGATGTAGGTTAAATGTACAATTATTCTAAACATATTTCCATATTCATCATGCTGTGCAAGAAAAATCAGATCAAAAGAGAAAAAAAGCACAAGGAAAACAAAAGCAAGTAAACAAACAAACAACAATAAAAGGTGAACATATTATGCTTTGATGCACATTCAGTTTCTGTAGTTCTCTCTATGGATGTGGATGGCACTTTCCATTAGAAGTCTATTTGAATTGACTTGGTCACTCTTTTAACATATAAAGAATTAATGTCAAATTCTGGTATAATGACTTCAGGTATTCCTTATGAGCTACAGGTTCTTATGGAATTCATTAATTTATCATTAACTTTTTCAAGCCTCAGTTTTTCATCTGTAAAATTGGATTTATAATTCTAATACATGCTTTCAGGATTGTTGGGAGAGTATGGAGATTACTCTTATAACTATGAGCTATCATTGTCACTACAGCTACTATTATTAGCATTATTAATTAGAATTATTAATAATTCCTGCCATTCAGTTTCAATCATATCTGACCCTTGGGGTTTTCTTGGCAAAGATACTATAGTGACTTGCCATTTTCTTCTTCAGCTCATTTTATAGATAAGGAAACTGAAGCAAACAGGGTTAAGTGACTTGCCCAGAGTCATACAACTAACTAGTAAATATACAAGGCTGAATTTCAACTCAGGTCTTCCTCCCTCCAGGTTCCTCACTCTATTCACTATATCACCTACCTGTTCTATTATTATTAATAATAATATATTAATTAATAATAAAACACCCTGGTTTAGCCAGTCTGCCTTGACAGTTTTACCAGGGAATTAACAATAATAATATTAATATAGTAGTAATACTCTTAATAATGGCTGTCAATATTTCTCTATCATTTGAAAGTCTAAAAACATTTTCCACACCACAACCTGTGAGAAAGGTGGTACAGGTATGGTTATCTACATTTTACAGATGAAATGATTGTGCCTCAGAGAGGCATCTTCTCCAACCACACAGATTAAAATTCACTTTGGCTCAATGAGCACATAATAAGTATCTATTGTGCATTAAGTGTTGATGAATAGTGTTACTAGAATTTGAACACAAGCTCCAAGTCCAACTTCGAGGGACATTTTTGAAAATGACAAATGACATCATGAAGTGATGTTTTGCCTTGCATATGAATTGGATTTAAATGAGGCAGTCACACAAAATCATCAGTCTCATTCTTTCTTCTAGAGTCAACCAAGACCAGTGACAAGACAATGATTAAGACAATTGGCAGTCATTCTGGAGAGTAATCTGTTTGTAGTGGCTAGAAACTGGAAAATGAATGGATGCCCATCAATTGGAGAATGGCTGGATAAATTGTGGTATATGAATGTTATGGAATATTATTGCTCTGTAAGGAATGACCAGCAGGATGAATACAGAGAGGCTTGGAGAGACCTACATGGACTGATGCTAAGTGAGATGAGCAGAACCAGGAGATCATTATACACTTCGACAACGATATTGTATGAGGATGTATTCTGATGGAAGTGGATTTCTATGACAAAGAGACTTAACTGAGTTTCAATGGATAAATGATGGACAGAAACAGCTACACCCAAAGAAGGAACACTGGGAAATGAATGTGAACTATTTGCATTTTTGATTTTCTTCCCGAGTTATTTTTACCTTCTGAATCCAATTCTCCCTGTGCAGTGGGAGAACTGTTCGGTTCTGCAAATATGTATTGTATCTAGGATATACTGCAACATATTTAACATATATAGGACTGCTTGCCATCTTGGGGGGGGGGTGGAGGGAGGAAGGGGAAAAAATGAAACATAAGCGATTGCAAGGGATAATGTTGTATAAAAATTATCCTGGCATGGATTCTGTCAATACAAAGTTATTATTAAATAAAATAAAATTTAAAAAAAATTATTCATTATATATTTCAAAAAAAAAAAAGACAATTG
Source organism: Antechinus flavipes (assembly GCF_016432865.1). Taxonomy (NCBI): domain Eukaryota; kingdom Metazoa; phylum Chordata; class Mammalia; order Dasyuromorphia; family Dasyuridae; genus Antechinus; species Antechinus flavipes. The sequence continues at coordinate 190,814,277 of NC_067403.1, read as the reverse complement.
GCAGTGACCTGGGATGTGGTGAATGACCTTAGTATCTTTGATGTGTTACCCTTTAAATTCCCCACCTGGTCATCCTACCCTAGTATCTGCTTCAGCTGCTATCATGACTGTTGGAGCAAATTGTTTTCATCTCTCCCTTCTGCTGGGGAAAGTCTTCATGTGCTTGGGGTGGACATCTCTGTGAAATTTATTGGAAACTGATAGTCATTCAATTCAATTAGTACCAAGTCCTTATCCTCCACTCGAGTGTGTTCCCATGAGAGTCACACTTCCCTCTCTCCTTACTTATTCTCAGTTTCTGCCTCTGTTCATGTCATTGTTTCACTCAGCTAAGGATATTTCTAGACTTTGGTTTTTAACCTGTTTTCCACAGACTCCAGGGGGTTTTAGTTAGGTTTCAAGTAGAGGAAGTCATCTGTGCAACTGAATGGGAAAAACTTACATATTTATTTTCATTAACCTCTACATGAAATTTAGTGTTTGCTTCAATAATGAATATAGAACGACAAACATGATTTTGAGAAGGGAACTGTGGCTTTCACCAGACCCATGATGCAAAAAGAACCTCTGCTTTGGAGTATTCTCTTTGCTGTACCCATAGACAATATATTCCTTTGATGGGGCCAATGTGAGATATGGCTTCGTTTGCCTTAACATCCCTGACTAGCTAGACAGCCTTTGCTATGTTCCTAGTGACTTCCCTTTGTCTCCTCTTGCCTTATGGTGAAATTATCCTTAAAATAGGAAGTCTATTCTGTGTGCTCATTAGCGTCCCCAACAGAACTTTGGTCATATGATTATAAATTCAGAACTGGAAGGACTACCTTTAAAAGTATTCAACTCAATACCTTTATTTTACAGAAGTCTTAGAGTAGGATGTCTACTTTATATGCTCATCAGTGTCCCCAACAGAACTTTGGTCATATTGAAGAGGGAACCCCAAAACTGAAAATCCTTAAAGGAGAAAACCTCCTTCGACTCTGCCTCAGTGAGGGGACTCCACCCCAAGCACAAACAATTTCATTTTTGTTATTTGGGAGGCTAGGCTCAGTCCGGAAACCCATTCAATTCAATTCAATTCAAATTCTAGCCTTAGCTGAAACCCAGTGAGGAGCCAACCTGGGACTCCACCCACGAACCCCCTTCAGCTTGTAGCCAAAGAGCCAAACTAAAACCCCTTCTTTGCAGAGATTCCAAACATATCATGCTATGCTATGCTTGGCACACCAAGGGCCTCTGCCCACTGGAATACTATTTCCAGTGTCATCCTTTCTTTATCCTCACCTATTTCCTTAACTAGATTTTAACCTTACTTCCAATCCCCATAATAAACTTCTTTTATCAATCTAGGTTTTTGGATCTGTAAATTCCTTTACAGAGAACTGCTTGTGCCACTAGAAGGAAACCTTCAGAACTGCCTATCCTTGCGCCACCACTAGACCTTATTTAACTCCCTGACCACCAGAAATCCTAATTTCATTTGGATACCCCAAATCTAAAGCTCATCAATATGGTTATAAATTCAGAACTGAAAGAAATACCATTAAAGGTATTCAACTCAATCCCCTGATTTTATTGAAGAGCAAATTAAACTGAGAGGGGTTAAGTTATTTGCCTAGGATCACACAGGTAGTAAATATCTGAGGCAGGATTCCAACTTTGGCAACTCTCTTGCAACTCTTTACCACTATATCATGGAGCTTAGGATAGTATATCTAAGATGCTTTGCTGACTTTAAATCTCTATATGAATTCTAATTACGTCAAGGGTATTTTGCCTAAAACATTTTCTTAGCAGCTAATTTTTAACCAGTTTTTGCTTTCTTCTAGACTTCCCAGTTTCTGCCTCTCTCCTGATCAATAGCTTAGTTGGGTGTGGAGAAAAATAAAATATCCTCTTAATTATTTCCATAGTAACAATCTCAAATCCATCTGCTGTCTTTTCCGAACTGTATTCTTTCATAGACTCCCCTCTTTCTACTTACAATTGTTGAACAATACTATGCTTTATTCTAGGTAGCTTACGAAATTTTTAAGGGTAATTTTGACTACATGAGCTTTTCTTCTTATTCACTGACTTTAGAAAATAACTCTTAGGTAAGATGTAAATCCATTCTTCACTTTTCCAAAGCAATTCTAATTGATGAAAACCCTTTCCAAATGGAGAAATTTGTTTGTCTTTCTGGTGGTGACCAATCTTTCCAATTTTTGTCATCATGGCTATGTTTCCATTTGGGACTTTTGATAGAACTGTTTAGTCACTCTATCAGATGCAAATGTGAAGAACAACAGCTAAGCCTGATTTTGAGAGGCTTTTCTTTTGCAACAAACTTTTGCCAGTTTCTTTGTTCAGTGGGAGTTCTCCCTACAGCTGCTGCCACAGCTGTTCACCTCCAGAGGCAGAAAGGTAATCTTAGGGCCTGGGGCTATTGCAGATAAATAACTATACTAACTACTGGTGGCATCTAGCCCAAGTACTTTGCAAGATAATAATGTTTATTCATTAGTTGAATCAGTATTAGAGGGAGTGTCAGGAGCTCTGAGGATCTGAGAAAGAAAAGAAGTTATAGGTATGTGCAATGAGGACTTGGGGCAGATTTCCTTCATTGGTCCTTCAGCACTGGAGTTTCTGGGAACAGTTAAAGGAGCAGTTGATCACAAAGCTTTCCCACCAAAGTCTTTAAGAGAACTAGACCTTGGAAAGAGAGTTAGTCTATTTGGAAAAGGCCTCTAAAGAATGAATAATGAAGCAAGTAAAGAATAGTTCTTGTGATAAGGGAAAGGAAGAATGGTAGAGCTCTCTGCAGTATTTGGTACCAAGTCTCATCCTTTTAAGTTACCTCTCAATATAATTTAACCTGACTCCTAGTCCCACATCTATTACTTACTAGTTGTGTGGCTTTGGCCACACTTAACCTGGCAGCATTTGAATTCTGCCTCAGACATTTATTATCTGTGTGTACCATGATGAGTTTCTCCATCAGCAAAAGATAAAGTGCAATCTACTTCTTTTTTTCTTTGTTCCAAGTCAAATACATCATGGAGCCTTTTGGTTCTCTAGGTGTCTTTCTAAGGTTATAAAATATAGAAAGTGCTGACCTGAATTGGTAGTCTCCTATTCCAGTAAAATTACAGAGCCAGATCTCTCTAACATTAACCAGGGAGCCTAGAAGATGAAGAAAGCACACACGACTCTCTAAGCTCCTCTCATTCCCCTCATAACTGACTATTTAATTCAGCCTCAAAAATAGCTCTTCACTGCTTAAATTCATGAAGATTAGAAGCACTACAACTTACCAGGCGAAGTCAATCCGGAAGATCGCCAGGAAAGGTTTGTCCTGAGGGGCCAGGAACAGACTAGCACAGGCAGTGAGACGAGTGTCCTGAGCAGACCAGGGGTGGGGGTGATCTCTGTGGCTAGAGAAGTTGTAGAGACGACTCTGCTGTAGGCTAACTGCTCTGCCTTGACTACAAAGCAGTAAACTGGCAGTGAAATTAAAGCCTAAAACAGAGGGTACTGTAAAAAATGCCAGAACCTAAGATCTGGCTGTAACCACTGAAACCCGGAAGTGACTCAAGCAAACTGTAACACAGCCCTACAGCCACATCCAGCAGTTCGGGGATTTTGGGGGGGGGAGGGGCACAGCCTGGGCAGCCTCTAATCCGCACATTGGGGGGCTCAGCCTGGGGCAATAGAACTTCCCCAGCAGACTGTGCTTCCTGGACAGACACTTCCTGTCCCTGCAAATCCACTCAACTGCTCATTAGCTCAACTGCTAATACCCACAGCCCCAGGGCAGGCTTTGGCTTGGGGTTGTGAAGTTTTCACTGCTCAGTGTCTAGCCCCAGGACAGTTGTTATCTCACACGGAGTGGGTTCTTTGCAGGGCACTTTCCCAGCTCAGCCCTGAAGGCCTGAGTTACTCCCAGGTGGGGAACTCTTTCCCAGAGCACTCCAGTACCTCACTGCTTTTTGTAGCTGACTGGCAGGACAGCTACCCGTCCATACACCTTTCACTGCTCTGCAGAGGAACTGATAACCTCCTGGCTCTGAAGGCAGACCCTACAGGCTTTAACAAAATGAGTAAAAAAATCAAAAGAATGTTTGATAGTTTCTATACAGAAAGAGAACAGTTTTTCAACCCTGAAAAAACTAATAGCAGACAGTTACAGACAATTGTTGGTCCCCAATACAAAAGGCTCTTCTAGAAGAGATTGTTAAAAACCTTAAAAGAGAACTAGAAGAGAAATGGGGAAAGGAAAGAGTTGCTATGCAAGAGAGTACAGAAAAGGCATATAACTCACTAAAAGAAAAAATTGATAAAGTGGAAAAAGAAAACAACTTCCTGAAATGTGAATTGGAAAAGGTAAAAAACTCCCAAGAAGTGCAGGGAAACAGAATGTGTGAATTGGAAAAAGAAAATAACTCACTAAAAAAAAAAAATTAGTGAAATGGAAAAAAAATTCCATAGAGCAAAACAACTCAATTGGACATATACAAAAAGAAGTAAAAAAAGCTGATGATGAAAATAACTCACTACAAATCTGAATGGAACAAATAGAAATGACTGATTCATTGAGACATCAAGAATCAGTCAAGCAAAACCAAAAAAATGAAAGATTGGGGAAAAATGTCAACTATTTACTTGGAAAAACAACAGACCTGGAAAATAGAAAGGGAGAGATCTGAGGATCATTGGACTACTGGAAAATTATGATAAGAAAAAGAGCCTAGATACTATTTTACAGGAAATCATCAAAGAGAACTGCCCAGAAGTAATAGAACCAGAAGGTAGAATAGGTGGTGAAAGAATTCATCCAACACCTTCTGAAAAAGACCCTAAAATAAAGACTCCGAGGAATATTGTGGCCAAACTTCAGAATTTTCAGACTAAAGAAAAAATTTTACAAGCAGCCAGGAAAAAAACAGTTCAAATACTGAGTTGCCACAATAAGGGTCACGCAAGATCTGGCTGCCTCAACATTAAAGGATCAAAGGGCCTGGAATCAGATATTCCAAAAGGCAAAAGAGCTTGGAATGCAGCCAAGAATAAACTACCCAGCTAAACCGAGTATTTTTTTCCATGGAAGAAGATGGACATTTAATGAAATAGAGGAATTCCATTTGTTTCTAAGGAAAAAACCAGACTTAAACAAAAAATTTGATCTCCAACAACAGGACTCAAGAGAAGTAGAAAAAGGTAAAAGGAACTTTTGAGAACTGTATTTCTGTTATGTTATGGATATACATAAAAACCATATGTATAATTTGATTTTACAGATATAACATTAAAAAGAGAAGTAGAATGGAAAGGGGATAGTGTCAGAAAAAGGTAAAAGGGGAGATAAAAAGAGGGAAACTACATGCGATAATGAGGCGAAGAAAACCTATCATATCTGAGGGAACTTAAAGAGGGGAAGGAACATTGTGTGAATCCTACTCTCATCAGAGTTGGCTCAAAGAGGAAATAATTGACATATTTTTTTAACAGAGATTCTTCTCTCACTTCATTAAAAAGTGGGAGAGGAAAAGGGAACAGAAAAAGAGTAATAATGAAAGGGTACAAGAAAGGCGAAGGGATTCAAAGGGAGGAGAGAGGGATACCAAAGAGGGAGAGCTGCATGATGCAAGTGGGACCAATATGTTTAATACTAGGGAAGAAGGGAAGATGGGAAGGAGGGCAAGAAAAAGAAAAGTATAATCTGAGGATATTAGGATGGCAGGAAATACAGAATTAGTGATTTTAACTGTAAATGTGAATGGGATGAACTCTCCCATAAAGAGGAGGAGGATAGCAGACTGGAACAAAAATCAGAATCCTACCATATGTTGTTTACAGGAAACACATTTAAAACAAGGAGATACATACAGGGTAAAGGTAAAAGGCTGGAGCAGAATCTATTATGCTTCACGTGAAGTCAAAAAAGCAGGGGTAGCCATCCTTATCTCAGATCAAGCAAAAGCAAAGATTGATCTAATTAAAAGAGATAAGGAAGGAAACTATATCTTGTTAAAGGGTACTATAGAAAATGAAGCAGTATCAGTATTAAACATATATGCACCAAGTGGTGTAACATCTAACCTTAACCAGATTCCTAATTGAAACCTGATCCTAATCCAATGTCTAACTCTAATTAGACCCTTAACTCCAATCTATCAAACCCCTAATTTCAACCCTATCCTTCTCCTTCTCCTTAATCCTCATCTCTAATTTCTTTGTGAAGGAAGATGATTTTTGGATTAGAAAAGACAGTCTAAATGGCTAATAGGAAATGCTATACAAAATATATAGGGAGTAAGAAAATATCTTATTGTTCTTGTTGGATTCAGGTGTCTAGGAACAGATAGCTACATCTCAGAGTACTGAAAAAAGTAGTTGACTTGATTGATGAGCCACTTTGAAAAATCATGGAAAATAGGAGAAGTGCCATAAGAATGAAGAAAGGAAAATGTCAAAATTCTCTCCTTTCTCCAATGAAAAAGGAAAGATAGTAAGCTATAGGAAAGAGACCTTCACTTTAATTCCTAGAAAAATTCTAAAATTGTTCATTAAAAGAAATAGTAAAGAGATAATCAGTGAACATCTACAAGCTGTGATCATAAAGAACCAGTTTGCCTCAACAAGAACAATCTAATTTCCTTTGTTGCTAGTTGGATAGAGCTGAACTGATAAATGAGAGATGTTATATACTTTAATTATATTTTAACAAAATTTAGCAATCTTTCATAATTCTTATGGACAAGATGGAGGAATTTAAGCTAGATGATAAGTGTAGTTAATTTGATTTTGGAATTGGTTGAATGCATAGAACCACCAGTGTTCCTTGAGTCTATGCATTCAACCAATCCCTAATATTTCAATGTCATTCTGACAGCAGATCTCTAGGGATCTAGGGATCTACTTTGCACTTGGCTGTTTGAAATCTTTATTAATAACTTGGATGAAGGCATAGGCAACACAACTATCAAATCTGTTTACAATACAACACTATATTGGAGGGGGGAAAAAGGTAGTAAAAATATTGGCCTACAGACTCCAAATCCAAAAAACATCTAGACTGGCTAGAACACAGGGCCAACTTTATTCAGATAAACTTTAATAGAGATCAATGTAAAGTCACATACTTAGGTTCAAACAATAAATTTCACAAGAGAAAAACAAAAGTAAGCTTAGCAAGCAATTCATTTGAAAAAATTCTAGGGGTTTTAGTCTGCAAGCTCAATGTAAGTCAACAGCATAGTACCATAGAAGGAAAAAAAAATGAAATTACACCAAGAGTTATCTTCAAGCACTGAAAAAGCTGTCATGTAGAAGAGGAACAAAGGTTGTTCTACCTGTACAATTGTACAAATAAAAAAAAAATTTTTTTAACAAGGAAAAGTCTTATAATCAGAACTATTCAAAACTGACATAGGCTACTTTTGCAAGAAGGTGCTTTTTGGAGCAAAGTAGCACAGCAGATAAAGCATTGGCCCCGGAATCAAGAATGTCTGAGTTTAAAACTGCCCTTAGACATCTGCTAGTTTTGTGACCCTGAGCAAGTAATTTCACCCTGTTTGCCTCAGTTTCCTCAATTGTAAAATGGCGAAAATAATTGCATCTACCTCCCAGAGTTGTTATGAGAATAAAATGAGAAAATACTTGTAAAGTGTTTAGCACAATGCCTGGCACACAGTAGGTATTATCTGTATTCTTGTTATAAAATGTAAGTTTCCTCTCATAACAGAGTTCAAAACAAAGGTTGGATGACTATTTGTTGGATAGGTTATAGGGGATATTCTTTATGAAGAAATGGTTGGATTTGATGATCTCCAAAGTCCCTTTCAATTCTAGGATTCTAGGACTTTAGAGGTGACCTCTAAAGTTTTTTCTAGTAAGTTAGTTCTTTGGGCTATGAATTCAATTCAAGAAATGTTTATTAAGCAGCCACTATGTGCAAGGCTTTGTGATGAAAAAAGTTGTCCACAAGTGTCTCTGGTAATCTCGAGATGAAATTCTATGTTATTCTAGAGGTAATGTTTAGCACACCCTGGAGTCGAAGGGGTCAACTCTGATAAGAATTGTCATCAAATCTAACCTAGAGTTGTCATAGTAAATAGTATTAGCTGAGTATTTGAACAATGTGGCCAATCCAATTTTGCAATAGAGTTGGAATGCTTGGCAATTTTGTTTGTGAAAGGAACTCAGTGTCTGGTACTTATCTTGTCAGGTGATCTTCATAATCTTCCTAAGACAATTCATATTGAAGTGATTCAGTTTCTTGGCTTGGCAAAGACTATTTTATGGAGAACTCATACAGGACAGCGTTCACAAGGTGGTCAGAAAAAGTGATACAAGTCACTCTTTTGAGAACTTTAAAATTGATTTATGACATGGAAAACACTGAACTGCCCTGAATAGCCGTATTCTATGATCAAAGTAGAATTGAATCAATTCAGAAAAAACTTGAGATGTGCAAAGTTACAGAAATCACCCCAAAAGTTTATAAGGATTATGTGTGTATGACCTGCGGCAGAGCATTCCAAGCTCATATTGGGCCAATCAGCCATGGTAAAACACACTCATTTGATTCTAACATAGTGATGTCATTTTGGTCCTTTTCAAGACAGGATGATAACAATCAACCAGCTAGCTGAACAGCTCACTGATACACCATCCCTGTTCTATTAAGCTGAGTTGATGCCATTTTGTCTAGCTATACATAATGGAAAAACTCAGGATGCTTGGTTTCTAACGCTGGCTATGGCATTTATTTGTTCTGAGATCATAGACAATCCCCAGAATTTTTCCAAACCCCAATTCCCTCTTCTGTTTTTTTTAAAGGGTGGGTGGGAGATTGAACTAGATTCTTTTTTTCATAAAGCTTTTTATTTTCAAAACATATGCATAGATATTTTTAACTTTCACCTTGCAAAACCTTGTGTTTGAATTTTTTCTCCCCCCTTTTCCCCACCTCCTCCCACAGATGGCAAGTAATCCAATATGTGTTAAAGCATGTGCAATTCTTCTGTACAAATTTCCACAAATATCATGCTACACAAGAAAAATTAGATCAAAAAGGAAAATAATGAGAAAGAAAACAAAATGCAAACAAACAACAACAAAAAAGTGAAAATACTATGTAATGATCCATACTCCATCCCCATAGTCTTCTCTCAGGGTGCAAATGACTCTCTCCATCAAAACTGGCCTGAATCTCCTCACTGTTGAAAAGAGCCATGTTTCAGAATTGATCATCACATAATCTTGTTGTTGTTGTGTACTATGTTCTCTTAGTTCTACTTGAATTAGATTCTTAAAGCTTTCTAGTTCTAAGTATCTGATTAGGAATATCATGAGAAGTTATCTAGTCTAACTTTCTCATTATAATGAAAACTGTAGCCTATAGAAGTGAAAGAACTTGGCTAAAGTCATACAGCTCAGTCAGTCAATAAGCATTTTTAAGAACTTACTATGTGTCAGGCACTATGCTAAGTGATGGGGATATAAAGAAAGACAAAAGACAGTGCTTGCTCTCAAGGAGTTTACACTCTAATGAGTGATGGCAGAGCTGGGATTTGAATCTAGGTCTTCAGAAGGTAAATTCAATATTCTTTCTGGTATGGCTTAGAATTCCAGAAAAATAAACTTGATCTTTTAAAAATGCATCCATTAAACAACAACAAAAACCACAAACACACCAACAAAAACCCCAACAAAATACATGACATAATGGAGGCAATATAGATCTATAGTTAATAGAACTTGGGTTCCACTCTTTGTTCCAATGCTTATTAACTATGTCACTCGATTTCCTTAGCTATGAAATGGAAACAAAAAGATTTATATTATCTATCTTGTAGGATTGTTGTGAAAAAAAAAACTATAAACCTCCAGGTACCTATTTTTTTTCTTTTCATTAATAAATCTTTTTAAAAAATTATTTTTAGTAGACAATTGGGGTTAAGTGATTTGCCTAAGGTCACACAATTAGTAAGTGTCACAGGTGTTTGAGTCTGGATTTAAATTCAGGTCCTTCTGACTCCTAGGTTGGTACTCTCCTGAATCACCTAGCTGCCCTCCTTCATAGATTTCAGAAAGAAGAATCATGGGATGTTAAAAGTGGAACCAGTCATGAGGAACCTGTTCCTTTGAAGTTCATTTTGATGAGTGCTCTATTGTTCTCAGTACTAGTTTTATGCCTTACCCTTTAGGGAAAGTGTTGGTTAGCCAAGCATGGGGATGGAGACTTGGAACAAGTCACTGGCAAAATCTCTGGAGATATATGTTGAAACATATTTTATAGAGAATTTCTCAATCCTTTGGGATGAGAGATACTAAGAAAAGGAAGTCTTTTATTCTTCTTTAATACACTATCATTCTTCCCAATTAAAATGGCAATTGAACTCTTTTGTCAAGATATAGAAAGTCATTATAGACTCAGCATCATTGATCTAAGTGCTGAAGTAGATTGAAGTCAGGGAGACTCATCTTTGTGAGTTCATATCTGGCCTCAGACACTTACAAGCTATGTGTAAGTGACTTTACACAAGTCACTTAACTCTGTTTGCTTCAGGTTCCTCATCTGTAAAATGGGCTGGAGAAGGAAATGGCAAACTACACCAGTTTCTTTGTCAAGAATACCTCAAATGGGATTATGAAGAGTTGAAAATGCTGAAAAATAACTAAAAACAACAATAAAAATCAAATTGAAAGCATTCATCTAGTTTGATCTCATCTTGATAAATATTAGCAAACACTCAGTAAAGTTACATGACTTGCCAATGATTGCACAGGTTAATAAAATCATATACTTAGACCTGGAGGGACCTTAGAATATGAAAGCTGAAAGGGATCTTAGAACAGAGATGTTTGAGCTAAAGGGTCACTGAGAAAGAATGAAGGAAAAACACTTATTAAGTCTGTGTTGCTAGACTGTGTTAAGCATTCAGGACACAGACAAAAACAATAACAAAAAAACAAAGTGCCCTGCCTTCATGGGGCTTACATTTCTAGTAGGAACAGCAATACACATAGAAGAGTGCACATTTTGGTTTGGATAATTATTTACCTGGAGAGATATTAAACCAGAACTGGAGGGGAGGAAAAAGGGAAGGGTAACTGGTTGGCTATGGGGAGATGCCTGAAAGGCAGGGACTGGGATGCATGGTCCATGGCCTGGGCTTTCCTGAAATAGAATTAAGGCTTTCAAACTGTAAAGTACATTTAAATACCATCTAATCCAACCTTTCCATAAGACATTCACAGAAGTAGATATGGAGCCAGAACTAGAACCCGGATCTGACCTTTATTTCTTTTCTTTTACTATGCATAATTTCTCACCATTTACTTTCAATTATTGGTTAGTTTTATTTTGGGGAGATTTTTCCTCCATTAAACTAACTGCTGGATTAAAATGAATTTTCAGAGACATCAACCTGATGTAAACTTCAGATTAAGAGGATTTCTCCCATTTCCCATACTTCTACCAACCCCCTCAAGAAGGTAATGACCTTTTTATTTTTGAGACCTTATCTCTCATTTTGTAATATACTTTTCTAATATACTTATCACATAAGATAGCATACTATTTCTGTATTGGTATCTTTTTTTTTTCTTTAAATATCCTAAACTTAGAGTATATAGATCTAATGGTTCTGCCAACAATAGATTGTTTAGTAAATAGGAGTTTGGGCATTTATATGTTCGTAACTTTTACCAACCAGCTCACTGAAAAAAGAATAGAGAATGCTTTTAATTAATTGATTAACTAAAATTGAAATTTTTTCCATCTCTATCTCAAATTTAAAAGATTAAGAATACAATAAATCAAGCCCTGATGTGTGGTGTTTACTGTTTTCCAAGATATAAATGCTCACACTGAAAATTTAATCATCAGCTTCCTATTTAAGCAGTATATCACCTGAAATCTATGATGCCGTCAGTATAGTGAACTCCATGATGAGGAATATTTCTCTATCAATTGATACCAATACCTTCTTTACAAATTATAATTATTTGAGAGTTGCCTATAGCAGAACTTGAACCTTGGTCTTGCTAACTTTGAGACTAGATCTCTGTCAAATAGGCAAGTTGCTGCTATATTTGATAAATAATAACAAAGAACATTATTGATAGAATATGACCTCCTTCAGGACAGGGACTTTAATTTTTTTTTTTTTGGCTGTGTGTTTATATCCTCAGCAGTTAGCATGTGTTCCATGCTGTGTTCCAGCATCCAGATTAGAATGGTTATGATGCACAGTGAGAGCATGAAGATGGAAAAAAAACTCCCACCCCTCGTGGTGTTTACATTCTACTAAAGAGAATATGACATACACAAAAATAAATATGATTTAAGCAAAATGTCACATGAGCAAAAGTTTGATCTGAAAGCAATACTCTAGCATAATTTGAGGAAGGAGGGAGAGATCACTTTTAACTTTCACATCACTTTAATGAATGTGAATCAAATGGAATAGACTCAAACTGAGGAGAGGCTAAAGTTGTTGTTTCCAAGGTGTGACCTCTAAATCCTGTTTCCCTTTAAGGTTCCGGAAGACCCACAGCCAGGATGCATCAAATCCAACATTGCATCAGGAAGCAGGAAGAATTGCACAAGCTGGGTTTTGGCAGCCCCCGGCTTTCTGAAGAGCTTGTTTTTCCCCAGGACATAAGAAAAAGAAAACCGAACCTCCCTCTGGCCCACTTAAATAAGGAGAAGGTGGAATGCAGCCATTCTTGCTTCATCCAGAACACTCCATGCCCCCACCCATGACTCAAAGAAAGAGGATCTTGGACACATTACAACATGCTTCCATAATAGTACTCACATCAACAAGCGCTTCTGTGGTCTTCTACATTTTATAAAATGTTTTCTTCCCAATAATCCTGAGAAATGACTCCATTTTACAGATAAAGAAACCGAGGCTCAGATTTGTCCATGGTCACATAATCAGGAAATGTTGGAAACTGGTTTGGAATATAGGTCTACTGGCTTCTAGCCCATTGTTCTTTTCACTGCTGAATCTCTACTCCATGATAAGCTGTCTTATTCTTTATACACCCCTTTTGCTTTCTCCTCATTTTCTTATCTGTAACTGTTGTTTAAGTTTGGACATTTATCCAGCTTTTCCCAGTTCCCCACAGGAGCCTCACCTCTCTAGGCTGGAAGTCAATGAGTTGTTTAAGAGTATTAAGATGAATTAATAAGGTGAAATCCAACAGGGATAAACAAGAAGTCTTATGATTGGGTACCAAAAAAATCAGCTGCATAATACAAGATAGATGAAAAACATCTGGGGATTTTAGTAATCTGCTAGTAGAGTGATGTGACAGCCAAAATAATTGAGTGTGATGTTGGACTTAATTAAGAGAGGCATAGGTAAGAGTCCACTGTATTCTACCCTCACTAGACTTCATCTGGATTGTGTTGTTCAATTCTGGGAAACGTGGCTTAACAAAAGCTAAACTGGAGAAAGTCCAGAGGAGATCTACCAAGAAAGATGGTAAAGGACCTAGAATCCATGTCACATGAGGATCATTTGAAGGAATTGGGTAAATTTAATGTGGAAAAGACTCAGGGGGCATATGATAGCGTTGTATAAAATTTGAAAGCTTATATTAGAATGAGGGTTGGTGTATGGGAGTTATAAGTTAGAAAAACTTCCTAAAACTTAGAGCTGTATAGAAAAGTAAGATGGGCTACCAATCAGAGATTAGATAACCGCTTATGAGATGATTCCTTTAACGGCCCTTGAAATCTCTAACAACCCTCATATTCTATGTTTCAGTCATCAGATACTCCTAAATGTTGTGCATCTTCCCACCTAAATATAAGTTTTCATTATTATGGCAGGATTAGGGTTACTTGATTGCTTATTTTAAACCACTGTTTCTCTTGACTTGTCAAATACAATTATCGTTGACTATGTAAGCAAATTAGGCTATTTCCATGACTTTCTACATAAGATATGTGGATCCTACACCCATTCCCCTGCCAGTTCTTTCTCTGGCCTTATCTTTCTCTATTCTTAGAATCTTGCCCTCCTCTCCAGATTGCACCTCCCATCCCAACATGCACACTCTGTGCTTTCTCACTTTTGTTCCTTTTCTCATGATATTCCATAGTGCATAGAAAGCAAGCATATTAACCAATAAACTGTGATATCTTTTGCCTCAGAATCGGGGAGATTTGTGGTCAAATTCTGCCTCTGGTACATATTTTTTGTGTGTGATGTTGAGAAAGTCAATTAACTTCTCAGTACTGGTTCAGGCAACTTTCTGATGGCCAAGGATAGAATTTTGGTCTTGGTATTGGATCTGGATTCAAATTCTGTCTCAAGCACTTACTACCTTTGTGAGCCAGGGTTAAGTCACCTTTTCAGATTCAGTTTCTTTATCTGATAAAGGGAAATAGTAATACTATCTCTCACAGGGTGGCTTTAAGAATCAAAAGAATTAACATACTGTAAAACACTATATAAATGCTGATTAACATAATTATAATATTTATAAAAACTATATAATATATATTATAATTATTTTGCATACACACATGCACATGTGCATGTATGTGTGTGTGTCTGTCTATGCATGTGTGTAGCAACTGGAGTTAAGTGATTTGCCCAGAGAAACACAGCAAGTAAAAATCTGAGGTTGGATTTGAACTCAGGTCCTACTGACTCCATTGTGAGTCTCTATACACCTGTATCACCTAGCTACCTCTAGTGTTATAATTCCAATAACTAGCATTTTTAGTTCCAGAGAAGTTGACATTTTTAGTATTAGTAGAGGAAGTCTTATTTCGGAGATCTCTGAATCAATGAACTCTCAGGGTTAGTTTCTATTCGAATGGACCAGAATTAGGCCCTAGGACGGAAAGAAAGAAGGAAAGAAGGAAGACACCCTGTGTCTGAAATGCTTTCCTTATTCTTTCTGCCTATTAATAACTGGCCTCATCTTTCAAGGTCCAACTCAAGTGTTACCACCTCTTTAAAGTTTTCCCAAACTGTCCCCTTCCTCATTTCCTCTAACAGATGAGATCTCTCTCAAGTCTGACCTTCAGTAGTAAGCCTCCTGCTTTGTACTCCCTGAGATGTTTACTTTCCCCTAGGAAGCTTATCACATTTTTTTATCTCATCATATTGGCTGCAATTTGGACAGTTTAACCTCAGACTTCACCCTGGATATGGCTTCAAAGCATAAACAGGGAGCACAGTTTGGCAAAAGTAGGGTTACCTAGAAGAGTTAGTACACATTCCGACAACATTTGGCTTTTCTTTTGAAATAAAAAGAGATCTTCTCAAAACATCTGAGCACACACACTGACCACTTAGCAATATTTTAAAAATAGAATATGCGGTTGGCAGTATGTGGAAAATTACATACAAATCAAAAGTAAACACATGCCAGCAGAAAGGCTGGACTTCCCACCCAGGTTAAGGGATAGCAGGTAGATAAAACTGAGGGGAGCAAAGGCATCAACAAAATATTTTGAGAGATATTGGGGGGTAGGGAGGCAGAGAAGGAGGGAGCGAGGAAAGAAGAAAAAAGGAAAGAAAGAAGGAAAATAGAAAAAAGGAAGGAAGGGAGAGAAGGGAGGGGAAATGGGATGGAAGACGGAGGGAAGAAAGAAAAGAAAGAAAGAAAAAGAAAGAAAGAAGGAAAGAAAGAAAGGGAAAGGAAGGGAGGGAAGGAGTAAGGAAAGAAGGAAGGAAGGAAGGAAGGAAGGGAGGGAAGGAGGAAGGGAGGGAGTAAGGAAAGAAGGAAGGAAAGGAGGAAGAGAAGGAGGGAAGGAGAGAGGAAGTGAGGAAGGGAGGGAGGAAGGAAAAAAGGACGGAAAGAAAGAAGGAAAGAAGGAAAGGAAGAAGGAAGGGAGGGAGGGAGGGAGGGAGGAAGGAAGGAATTTGTGTTTGCTGACTCTAATGGAAGATTGATGGAAAGACCCAAATATGTTTCATTTAAATGGAGAAGAGAGAGAAAGACTAACATTTCTCTGGACAGTGGAAGGAAGACTCATTCTGATGAGAGCAGAGTTCCAAAATTAAGGGTTACTAGTTTTAAAGCTATAAGGGAACTTGTTCTTTTTAGATCATCATTCTTATTATCTTATGGTTAAGACGGTTGAAGTCCATAGTGGTTTAGTGACCTAACAACATCAAACGGGTAGTAAGTGTCAGAGGTGTGCTGTTGAATTTAAAGAAATAAAATTATTAATATCTAAATATATTTAAATGCCTTACTCGAGGTTTCTTCACTGATAAATCATAGTTTTATCTGGCCCAAGTTTTCTCCTGCTTTAGCTCAAAATAATTTAGACTTACATTTTGAAAATCCCCAAAATTTTGTGATCCCCACGTTCAGTTATGTGACCTCATATGGGTTGCAATCTACAATTTAAGTTTTGCCCTGTACCTCTTAGCTGCCTGTCACTAACTCAATAAATAGTATGAGAATTTTCCCAGCTATATCATGAATATTTCAGGTATTAAGGAAGTACTCACTCTGGAATCACAAGACCTGTATTCATGTCCCATCTCTGTTGTAACTACCTGTGTAACTCATCTGTCCAAGCTCTGGTTTTCTCATTTGTAAAAATGAGGGGGCTGGTCTAAGAGGCGTCTGAAGTTCCTTCCCAACTTAGCTTTATGATCCAAAGTTCTATGAATTATTTCCATTCGGCTTTGTTCCAAACTCGTAGAAAGAAGTGAGCATGATACCTCTTGTTGGGCATCATTCTTTGTGGGAATATGTAAAGTGGTAAGGTGGGCAGATGTGATTCACCTTTAGTGTAATTACAATAGCTGAACTCATCTAGTTCTTATCACTCCCCATTCTCATCTCTCACCACTTACAATCCCATACACTTCTTTGAATCCGGTTTCCCCTCTCTTTCAGTTGTCCACAGATAAATACGAGTGCTGGGAGACTTTCTACTCTGGGGTTTCCATTTTCCTAGGCTTCTTAAATCACTCTAGGATAAATAGATGCAAAAGGAAGCAGCTTGTGCTATTTCTCCTAAGGATCACTACTGCCCTTGGGATACCTCCCAGTTTTTGAGGTTCCCACTTATCACAGAAACAAAACTTGTCAAGGTAAAAGTGAAATATGAGACAGCTAGGTGCTAGCCCTGGAATCAGGAGAATCTGAATTCAAGTCTGTTTTCAGATAATTGATATGTATTAGCTATGTGACCATAGTCAAGTCACTCAACCCTTTGACAAAAAAAAAAAAAAAAAAAGGAAAACAAAAGTAAAATGCTGAATAAAATAAAACAATCAAGAATGACCCATACAACCAAATGAATATTTCCTTATTTATATAAAATGATCTGAATACACCAGACAGCCTTGTTGTTTGAAACTCTAGAGCTGGTTTTGGAATAAAATTGTTAAGGAAGAAAAGCTCTCAATGAGTAGGTGAGACTTATCTGGCTACTTTGTGCCTGTGATAAACTTAGTTCAATATCCAGTGTGAGCTCTCCACTGCCAGCTTCATCAAGAAACAAGTTGGAAGCTTGTCACAATCTGTTTAATTTGACTTGCCATGGACGCTCAAGATAGCAGAATGCTTAATCCTGAGCATCCCAGAGTCCTCAGGCTCAGATGGATCAGAATTAGTTCCTAGGAGTGTCCTCCAGCCATGGTGACGTGCCTGGAGAAGAAGTGATGGGGACTAGATCACCAACCCTTGCTTCCATGTGCTTTTTCTGACTGTTCCTATAGCCCTGGGGCCATTTAGGAATTGCCTTGGCTATGTATGGAGCCACCCTGCTGGCCCAAAATGCTATGGAGATAGTTTCCTAAGAGATTCTGCATTGATGGGGAAAAGAGGCAAAAGCACCATGATCTTCTTGCAAATAGCAGGATGAAGGAGGGAGCTTCAAAAGTAGCTGGTCCATAATATGTTCTTGCTCTAATGAGTCTTTCTCTTCCATCCCAAAATGCCATGGCATGGGAGTAAGTATAGTGGAGACACAATAATAGCTAGCATTTATATAACACTGCAAAGCACTTTATATTTATTATCTCATTTAATCCTCACAACAGGAAAGTGCTGTTATAATCCCTGTTTTACAGATGAGGAAACTGAGGCAGATAGAAGCTAGGTGTCTTGCCCAAGGTCAGCCAGGCAGAATTTAAACTTAGGTAGCCCTTTCAAGCATTAGCTTCGAAACCTTGGAAATAGAGTATTTGGATCTGAAAACACATTTTTCACTCTGTGCTGTTTGCATTGGGGGTGGAGGGTGGGTGGATGGAGACTTGAAGTAATGAGTTTAATCTGTTAATAGGCAGATTTCAGCTCATTATAGGTAGCTTTGAGAAGCATCTTGTCTTAAAATGGGTGGCCCCTGATACATTAGCTGTATAATCATAGAAAAATCACTGAAACTTAGAATTGTACAGAAGTGTTTTCCCAACCATTTTGACAATATACCCCATCACTTAAAAAAAAAGTTTATAAATTCTATGCATATAACACTGTAATTATGTGCTACATTGTGAAACATATTCAGTTAAAAAGATGAGATAAACAATTTGTAGTTATTTTTTATTTCTTATTGGTGAGATACATAAAAGTGAGATAAACAATTTAAAGTTGTTTTATTTTTATTTATTATTGGTTCAAAACCCTTTTTGCTGTCACTAAAATATTAATTTTTAAATTTTTAAATATTGAGATGAATACCATACACTCTATATTCTGAACTATTAACTGTGCTTTGTATTTGCTTCTTAAAATTTCTAATGTATCCTATATTGACTGCTTCAATATTCTAGGTGTTTTAGCTAAATTATTTTTATATAACAACCACTATTTCTTAAAATTTGTTTTAAAAAAGTTTGTCATTATTAATGTCATGACTATAATTGTAATAAACTTTTTAATTTTCTCCTCTAAACAAGGGACAGATGAACAGTTGCCATCAGATTGTGCTTACGTGTTAGCTCATATTGTGTAGGCGTAGGGAACTTTCCCCTTATGAAAGTTTATTATGGTCAAGGCCATTAGCTTTCCAGAAACATTTCCAGATCCTTAACCCCTATTCTTCCCTCTGCTGTTTCTACCTCCTGAAATAATTTTTTGTGATTTTATGTACTCTCTCAGCAGAATGAAAACTCCTTTTTTTTCAACTGTAGAAACTGGGGTACAAAGAAATTAGGTGATTTATGTAGGTCATATAGCCACTAACTGGAGATTTGTTTTTTGTTTTTGTCTTTCCATCTTCAGCACAATGCTTATGCTGCTAGAGACACTTCATACAGTCTAACTTCTTAAATGAGACCTATATGTAGGTCTCCCCCACAAAGTGAGGGGTCACAAAATTATGATTTATTATAAGTAGATATTTGATTTGTATACACATTTTATATCCTTATATACTCAGAGCCACATAAAGAATCCACATAAAGATTTCTCAGGTGAAAAGGGGTCGTGAATGGAAAAAGTTTAAGAAGCCCAAGTACATAGAGGATGTACTTGGAGTCAGGAAACCTAATTTAGATTCTGCCTTAAAAATTTACTAGGAGTTATTTAATTTCTGTTTGCCTCAGTTTCCTCATGTGCAAAACTGGGGACCATAGTGCCTGCCACCCAGGGTTGTTGTGAGACTCAAATGAGGTAATTATGTATACAAAGTACTCCATAAACTGCAAAGAGCCATATTAATAATGATTAATATTATTGTCATTATCTTGCATAGATGATAGGGGGACTTAAAAATGCTTATTGACTGCCTGGATTGAATTGTGTGGCCCATTGGTTGGTCTGATTTGGGCAAGAGAGTCTGAGCAATAATAATTTATTTCTTTCCAGGCTTCATTCCAGATTTTGTTTTCCCTGGTCCAATTTTCAGCTCTTAGCTGAAGTTCCACTTTCTTCAGGAGGGCCTTTCATGTTCCTCTCCACTGCTAAGGCCTTCTATTTGAGATTACCTCCTATTGACTTGACATATAAATATAGATATGTTTGTAGATTTATAACACATATCTATGTAGTCATTTGCATGTTCTATAATATCCATTAGAATATGAACTCATTGAGTGCAGGGGTCATGTAGTCTTTTTCTGAATCTTCCTGATTAGCACAGTGCCTAAAACATAGTAAATTCTTAACAAATCTTTGTTGACTAACTGATTAGATCAGGCTCAGTGATATTTGCTGGTCTCTTATAATTTTTGGATTTGTTTGAACAAACTTAAAGAGAATATTTATTTTCTTTCATAAACCTTCTGCCAGGCTGATAATGTAACCTGATTTTTGACATGGAAGGTCTCCCTCACAGTTTGTCCATGAATGAATAACTGGGATAATATGGTTTATACACTTGTTCTTTTTTCTGTAATTACAATTCTTTAATTAAAAAAAAAGCATAAATATAGTGTCTACTTACTAATTATTAACATTTTAAAAACTAAATGAAATCCAAATATAATATGAAACAATCTTAAAGGAAATAAAGTATTATGTAGTGAGAAGTATTTTTCAGTAGGAATCAGATGAACTGAGACTTAAACCTGTAATTACAATTAACTAACTGGGTGCTGTTGGATTCTTTTGGATGCCTGTTTCTTTAATTATTTAATTCTATTAATCAATTGTTAATAATTTAATTAATTAATTTAATTAAGATCTCTTGGAAAGTCTATGTTATGTTCCAAGGTCCCTCCCAGCTCTGATGTTCTATGAGGTCCTTCCCAGCTCTTTCTAAGGCCTCCCAACTCCGATGTTCTATGTTCCATGGTCCCTTGTAGCTCTGCCATTTTAAGTTCTAAGATCCCTCCCAGCTCTCAGACCCTGTGTTTTATATTCTATTGCTCCTTTCAGCTCTGACATTCTACATTCTATGTATCATCCAGTTTGGACATAGTATATATTTATTAAAAACAACTCATCTACTGTCAGGAAATATCAATATAAAATGGAGATGGGCAAGGAGCTATAGAATTATTTATGAGTACCTGCATGCATGGCATTGTGTTGGGTAGAGATCCCTAGGAAATGCAGCACAAGTTGAGAAAACTCAGAGAAAAAAAAATAAGCTTCTGGCACAAGTGTAAGAACAATTTGCTTGTAAACTTTAATATTTTCTTACAGTAGAAACATACAGTACAAGCTACACTGAGTATTCATTTTACAGTAAAGCCTGCCAATATAATGTAAAAACTAATCTATACCCAAAATGTAAAAAAAAAAAAAAGCATATTATTTTTTCACATCATCTGCTTGTTTTTTTTCCTCATATATATGGTTTTAATTCTATAAGAATCATTTACTCTCTTCCAGAACTGCATGACCTAGGTGTCAGCTGCTGCAGCCAATTACCACATTTGTTCATGACCACAGAGTCATGAGAAGGGTGAGACTGCATGGCAGCAAATGGATTTAGTTAGGAGTCGGGTGACCTAAGTTCTCGCCCACCACTTTGCCACTAGCTGTGAGACTTTGGGCAAGTCCCAAGTCCCCATTCTGGGCCTTGGCTTCCTCATCTGTGGAATGGGGCCATCACACCAGATCATCTCCAAGGCCCTTGTCAACTCTACAAGCCTATGATTCTGCCATAAATCTCTCCACTATACCCTTGTATTAACTCAAAGTGGGGAAACTGTTTCCAAATATGATTTCACATTCAAGAGGACATGAAAAGCACGGCTTTCCATCCAAAGAGCTTCATGCTACAGCACAGAGATTTGGATCTTAACCAATCTGATGGGACCTCCCCTTTAGAATATGGCCTTCTCCCCAGCAGTAGGGTTCCTGGAGAGTCTGGCTCTTTCTTGGGTGACACTCAGCAGCTTCTGTACAAGGAAAATATTGTGACTCTCTACTTTTTTTCTAATACAACAGATAATTTTAAAATACTCTAGCACTAAAATTCAGAACCACTGGGTCCAATTTTGCCTTAGAGCAATACCAATAAAAGGTATTTTGGGGCTCCATTAAAGGCAAAATTTGGTCCATCGTTTTAACTCTGTGACATTAGAATCGATTGTCCCTGTACAGAAATGGCTCAGGCTCACACATTTTAGGCCATCTTGTCGTTAGTCAACAGGATATGGGATTAGTTTGAAGAAGAGGTATCCAATATTCCAGAATCCAAGAAGTTGACAAGAGTGTATAGGGACGCCTTCCTCTACATGACCACTTCAGGCTCAATATTAAAGAGCAAATCATCATTTCCTCTTCGAACTTCAAGTAATAGGGGTGACTCCTTCATTACAGCTTCCTGTAGTTCGCTGGAGTTTTTCAAGGGACGGCCATTAACTTTAACAATGATGTCTCCGTCTTTGATTCCTCCTCTGCAAAAGAGATCAGTTAGAATAATTACACAGATGTAAGTCACAAGTGGCTTAAGGTCAGGTGTTCACCTGGGGCTGAAGTTACTTGTGCTTACTTTGATGGAGTTAGAGGGTAAACTTGATATTATACTGTTGCTATTTTTTGTTGCCTGGGAAACACTATATGGTATGTTAGAAACATTATATATAATTACCCTAATTTAGGTTTTATCTCTTTTGATTTGAAATATTTTAATAATCTCCAAATTAATTTCTCAGCTTCTAGTCTTTCTTTTCTCCAATTCAACCTTCACATAGTTTGAACATTAATCTTTCTAATATGTCTAAATTATATATATACAATATTAATAATTAATAATATATTACCTAATATAAATACATGTTATATATCAATTTAGTCATTTCAGTTATGTCTGACTCTTTATGATCCCATTTTCAGGTTTTCTTGGCAGAAATATTAGAGTAGTTTGACATTTCCTTTCCCATTCACGAGTCACACTATCTGTTATATATTTAAACTCAGGAAGATGTGACTTCCTGACAGTATTCTATTCATCGAGATACCTAACTACCTTTTCTAATGTATAGACATGATCGTATCATTCTTTTGCTCAAAAGATTTAAGTGACTACTCTTTGCCCCTAGAACAAAATGCAAACTGTTTTATCTGGACTTGAAGGCCTTATAGAATTTAACCTCATTTTATAATACTCCCTTTTCACATATTTCCCTCCTGAATTGGGTCAGGAAGTTTATAAGATGTTAGAGCTGGAAAGGCCTTAGAAGGAATTTAGGCCAAATGAGGAAACTGAATCCCAGTGAACTTAAGACTTATGAGGGTCACTTGGCTAGTAAATGGTAGAGCTGAGATTCAAGCATGACTCCAAATCCCTGACTCACAAATCTCTTAATTCCCAGATCAATATGCTTTTCATTACCCTACATAGCTTCTTCCAAATAAGTGACCAGAGTGGTCAACAAATGCCCCAATTTAGCATTTCCTTTGATTTATCGTGAAAAGTTAAAATAAAAATCATACCCTAAGACTCTTTATCTTTAATAATTACAAAACATGACTTAAATAATAAATATAAATTTTAATAGGTTTCAACTGCTAAAATGATGTCTTTTGGGCTCAAAATTACTTGCTTGCTCACCTTTGAGATGGCGAATTTGGGACTACTTCATGCACATAAATCCCACTGCTGACATCAGGAAAATCAGGATTGTTATCCTTCAGTTCTTCTACCAAACTGAAAAGAGATGAAAAAAATCATTGTTTATCTTAAAATCCATCTGAGAAATCTCAGACCATAATAATAAAGCACTTGCCTTAGATTGCTCAGGCAAATAGTAAAGTGACAAGGATGTAGTAGAAAGATTACTTGTCTAGACACTCTTCTACACTACTCCCTTTTTCAGCTCTGACATTCAGTGTTCTTAAGTCTCTTATCATATCTGACATTTTTTGTTATAAGATCTCTTAGAGCTCTGATGTTCTATGTTCTTAAACCCCTTCCAGTTCTGACATTCTGTACTCTAAAGCAGTGATTCTCAAAACCTTTGTTTTTGGGGGTTTGTTTGTTTTGAATATCTGTCCAAAAAGTTTTTATGTGGGTTATATATATATAGACATTTGCCATACTGGAAAAAAAAAACTAATTTTGGATTTGTAGATCTCCTAAAAAGATTTCAGAGACCCCAACGATTCAATGGACCATACTTTGAGAACCATTGTTCTAAAGCCCCTTCCAGCACTGACATAATTTGTTCCAAGATGCCTTACATCTCTGACATTTTATGTTCTTAAATCCCTTTCAGCTCTGACACTATGCTCTAAAGCCCCTTCCAAGTCTGACTGACATATTATAATTTTATCATGAGTCAGATTAGTCATGAAAAATAAAATGAATATACAAAGGCAACTGTAACAGTACTTAACATATTATGGGATCCCCAGCCCCTTCAGACACCTACACTGGGGTAATGGTTCGCATCCGTATACCAATGAAGCGCTTTTTCACATCTGGAAAAGAAATGGTGGGATATTGTTAGTTTCAGGTGATTAGTTTCTGCTTTGAGATAATGATACTAGCAGAACTCCCCCAACATTCACATCTCTCCTTCATAGCTTCAATGATTTGAACAGGAAATTGGCCTATTATTCATGTAGTATATGGTACAATGTTAAGAGAATCTTCCTGACTCCAGACCCAGTGCTCTTGAGCCTAACTACCGAGGATTAGAAAAATACAAAGGAGCACATAACAATTTAAATTATATTTACAATCAAAAAACTTTTCAACACACAATTTGCATAATATAGCTTTATTTTCTATCATAAGAACAGCTATATAGTCACCAAATATAGAGGATGCCTCAAAAGTCTTATTGTAATTTTAGTCAATAAAGCTTTACTAATTTAATAATTATTAATTCTCTTATTAATTGAATTAATATTTTAAATAATTTAATAAATTCTAAAGTTTAATTGCTTAAAACCACTTTAAGACTTTTGAGGCACCCTGCATTAAGGCAACTTAATGCAACAAAAGGAATGTTAGAGCAAGAAACAAAGGGAAAGTTCTAGTCATAGCACCATGATGGACTATTCTTGAGCAAGTATAGTAGAGTCTGGGCTCCAGTCTTTCCACTGATCAATGGGGATAAATTATAGTTTTAATGATGTTATGAGGATCAAATCAGGTAACGAATATGAACCAGTTTTTCATGTTATAAACCTTGAATACTAATCTCATTGGGCTATTTTTTTAAAAAAAAGATTTCTTAATCAGGATTGTGTGAGCTTTTTTATTATAAAGACACAGATAATATCAATTCCAACTAGGCATATGACTTTGAGAAATCATCATGTGTTTGGAGTGAGCTCATTCGCATTTTTAACCCAACTTTTCTGTTACTCCCTGCTGTTAGTACTATGGCAAGTCTATACACTGTTTTATATTTTAAATTACTTGATTATAAGCTATGTGTAGGCAAGGAATCATGTTCTTGTCATCTCTGACAAGTTTCAATAAACAGAATTGCAGAGTTTAAAATGTCCTAGAAATCATTCAATCTATTTATCCAAAGCTTAACAGCCCAGATATATGGTTATCCCATCTCCTTAAATATGTCCATAGATGAGGATTCACTACTTTTTGGGTGGCCCATTCAATTCCAGGAAGAAGAGGAAGGAAAGATGGTCATATCTAATGGTTAACAAATTTCATCTTATATTAAAGAAAAATCTGCTTCTTATCTTCCACTCATTGGTCGCACTCCTGCCTTCTGTTGATCTGACATGCCATTTTACACATTAATTCCAATCACTTCTTTTTAAAGAAATAATAGTAATGTGCCATCAGCTGAAAACATATTTTAGTCAATGAATCAGTTCTCTGTGGACAGATTTTTTTTTCCTTAGAATTATAGTTCATCTGTAAGAGCTTTAGGGATAAATGGTATCTTAAAATTTTGGTAACTAAGTCTCTACCCCCTCTCACAGTGTTGACAACTATTGAGTAAGTAACAACAATAACAAACATTGGATTTGGGAGTCAGAAGGTCTGGATTTGAATGCCAGCTCTGTTATTAACTACCTATGTAGCTCTGAACAAACTATTAGTCTTGCCAAGGCTCATTATACATTATACTCTCTGACTTGATAAGTGCATTGAATGATGCAAAAAACAAAGGTCCTACTATGTGAGATCAGTGTGGGAAAATTAATGCTAACCTACTGTGTAAGCTCCTAGCTATTTCAAACACCAAAGTACACTTTTAAAAAACTCAATCACAGTATACTTAAGGAAAAGAGAACATTTAGGCTAATTGAATATGTTTTCTAATTAATAAAGGATCAATTAGGTAATTTTTGTTTCTCTCTGTTGAAAAATCTCTTTATAAAGGATAAGCTGAGCAGCTAAGTGGCTCAAGGGATAGAGCACCCAACAGGAGTCAAGAAAACTCATCTTCCTGAGTTCAAATCTTGTCTCAGACACTTAACCATGTGATCAGAAGCAAAGTCTCTTAATCTGTTTACCTCAGTTTTCTCAACTGTAAAATGAGCTAGACAAGTGACAAGAAAACCCCAAATGGGTCATGAAAAGTAAGATATGACTGTGTGGTGAAAAGATGGACTGGAGACAATGGTTCTGGATTCCAGTTCTACCTCTCTTCACTAGCCAATTCACTTCTCACTGAATCTCAGTTTCTTTATAATATGAGAATATTGCTTCTAGCCCTACATACCTCAAAGGTGTGTTGTAAAGATGAAATGATACAATGGATATGAAAGTGACTTGAAAATTCATGTTTAATCACTGTTCTCTATTTTAGTAAATATATGCTGAACAAGTGGAATTTTGTAGGTAGGTACACAAGATTATTATTCTATATACATTAGGTTCTATTAGGTCCCAGAGCAGTGATTGCAGAAATTCCAGAAGAGGGAGCTACAGTGTAGAAGTGAGTTTTCTAATTACAACTCTTGGCAATTTCTCCTGAAAGTGAACCCTATTTATTTGTTTCTCTGCAGTTGTAGTTTAGATGGTCATATCTAAAGTATCGGGCATCTCCAACTCATTAACTTAGAGTGGTCATCTTGCAACAAAGTCTGTCTGGGATCAATTGATCCCCAATTGATAAGGTTTTCATTCCAAAGTCCTTCTGATTTCTAGTTTGGATTGTAGCAGTGCAGACAGACCTTTGGACAGTCACACAGTGCCTAACACATAGTGAACAATTGATATCTGTTGACTGTGAATCAGAGGCAGTTTGGTATGGTAGACCCCATGAATATTGGGATTGGGAGTAAAGATTGGGTCTGAATCCCAGAAATTGCTCCTTTCTAGCTCTGTGATTCTGAGCAAGTCACTCAGCTCTCTAAGATTGTTTTCCATATGTAAAATGGGACCAATATTACTAATATTGCTTAAACTGCAGTTATTCAGAATGATGTATTAGGTTGGGGATGTAAAATATATGGTAGACTAGGGCTATAGAAATGTGAACTAATTACTCTACAAAACTTGGCCAGAGCAGAGGAACAACAGCTGGGAATTAAATTCATAATTGGAAGACTCAGATTTAAATCTTATTTCTCCTTACTTCTTGTATAAATTTGAGCAAGTAATTTCATTACTTTTAATCTCACTTTCCTCAACTGTACCATGAAGAGGGAAGAGATTGTGCTTAATTATTCCAAAAATTCCTTTTAGTTCTAACTTTTCCAATCCACTAGAAAATAATTTGATGGCATTTAAATCACTAGGTAAGAAGTGGAGGACTACCCTTGGGTCAAGAAGACTGGGTGTAAGATTTGCCTCTGATACATTGTGGCCATGTAATTCTGGGCAAGTCACCACTTTAGGATTAGGACTTCTCAGAAGGTCTCAGGAAGGAAAATTTATAAGAATTGCAAGGTACAATAAATTTGACCATTAGTCCCAGTAAAGAGAGTTTCTCTTCTCACAGTTTCCATTGCCAATGAAATTATCTAAAAAAGAACCAGAGAAGGTTTGGTTTCGACATGGTTCATAGAGATTGGTGGGGATGGATTCCCTGCCATCACATGGCCTTTGGTGAAAATTACCCAAAATGGCGCTCAAAAAGGCACTATATTCTCTAGAATGTTTAAAGGATTATTATTATTAATAATAATAATACATTATTTGACATTTATATAGAACTTTATGGCTACAAAATTTTTTCCCAGCATACATGATCTCATCCTCACAACAGTGGTATGAGGTAGGCAGTTAAAGGATTACTATATTCTTTTGACAAAACTGATGCTCAAAAAAAGGAACCCAGGAATATAATATGTAATAAAATTGCTTAGTTTATATATATTTGTATATATTTGCATGTTGTGTTCCCCATTAAATTGTAGGCTTCTTGCTCTTTTTGTATCCCCATCACTTAGCACAGCTTCATAACAAGAACTTAATAAATGTTTATTAATTGGTTATTGATTAGAGACCTTGCCTAGTCACAGAAGATAGAAATGGGAACAATGGTAATAGAAAGGAAGATTTCAACTTAGGAGAAGAATTCTTAATTATTATTCTTGTATAACAGTAGAATTGGCTGCTTGACTTAGAAAATAATGATTCTTCTATCCCCAGAGGTCTTTGAATAAAGTCTGGATGGTTTCTTGTCAGGGATTTTGTAGAGGGGATTTCTGTCTAACTACAGGTTCTTGAGATTATGGATTGATTAGATGCAAATTAGATACAAAGTAAGTGAGTCTGTGTAGATGGGATATTATAGCTATGCAGGTTTTGGAGAAGTAATAGAGATGAATGCCTTCATTTTACAGATGTGAAAACTGAGGTAGTATGACAAAGTGACCCAGGCACATAGTTCCATAATTCCATAATGAGGACCAACGTCTCTTAGTTCTTTTCACTCCATTGACAGTGAGTCTCCTGCCACATTCTTTCATCAGCCAAATTAAATTTCATATTGCTACTATCCTGAAGGTCAACAGACTAGAAATCGTGGCATGAGCTTTGGAATGACCAAATGGTTTCCACTTTAAGGGCCAGATGTTACACCTGAGAAGCCAGAGGAACCAGCCAGGAACGAATCCACAGCCTGTCTCAGAGCAATTCCCATTTCCATGTGCTCAGTGCTTACAGATGACTATTGTCAACATTGGTCAATTTCCACACATGTCATGGGGCTTCAAGGATTTGAAAAAAAGTGGCATTAATTATTCACACTGTAAACATCCAACGAAAACTTCATACCAATTATATATTGCCCCAAAATTCTTGATGAGGATTACGACAAATGGAAACATTAGAGGATCTTTAATTTAAAATGCAGAGATAAAAAGACTTTAGATTAACAGAGTTTGGATTATCTGATGCTTTTATTAGAGGAAATATCAGATCTTTGGGATCAGCTGGGGGACCCAACCTGTGCATCTTTTTTGGTAACTGGAAAATGGCTTAAACTTTGGCTGTATTCTGAAGAATTACAGTATTGGAAAGTATTTTCTTTCACTGGCAGATGAGATCGTAGACACTGTACAGAACAGTATCTGTTCTCTAAGAGCTTATGTTCTTAAATATAAGTGCAGACAGACACCCATCTACTTTTTTGGTCCCTTGTAGCATACACATATAGAGAAGTAACAGTTCCTCGGTCTTCTCTCTGGTTAGACCATATTGAGAAACTGTGTTCAGTTTTGGAGTTCATGTTGTTGAAAGATGTTGATAAGTTAGAATCACCAATGAAGGACAATCAGATGACAATCAGAAACCAGGTCATATGATGATTAATTAAAGGAATTGGAGATATTGAACTTTGAAGAGAAAATTTGGGGTAGGATAGGAATAAAAAGGGGATTATAGTTATCTTCAAATATATGACAAGTTATTATATTGAAGAGGGATTTGTGAAATTCCAGAGAAGACAAAAGGGTGAATACATTTTAGCACAGTCTAAGGAAGAATTTTCTTACAATAAAAACTATCCAAAAGTGCAATAGGCACTTTGTGAGGTGAGGTAGTAAGCTCCCTTGCAGTGTTCAAGATGATGTTGGAAAGTTACCTATTAGAATCATTTAGAAGAGATTTCTGCAATAGGAGGAGAGTTGGTGATCTCTTAGTCCCCTTTTAGTTCAGATTCTCTTGGAGAGAATATAAGAATAAGAAAACCAAAATGGAAGTTTAATATGGTAACCATAATGTAACCACACTTGACTGCATGAGGTTCAGTTTCCTTAGATGGTGGGGTTGAAGAGAAAGTAATTACAGTTGATATCTTCTCTTTTCCAGATGATTATGATGACATCAGAACTGGAGCTTTAAATCGATAGAATATTCTAAGTTAGCAGCTGGTTTTAGAAACTTACAGATTCAGTTTTAGAGAGGTGGAAATGGAAAAATGGCAACAACAAAAAAAATCAACAATTGACTTCCATGATACTTTAAATTTTTTGAAGCCCATTATAAACATCACCTCATTCAATCCTCATAACAACTCTATGGATAGGTATTATTAACTCCAATTTTCAGATGAGGAGACAGAAGCTTAGACAGGTTAAATGCCTTGCTTAAAATAATAGAGTTAGTGTCAGAGATGGGCCTCAGATATTCCCATTTCCAAGAAATGAACAGGTAAAACTGTGGAGGAGATTAGATCAGCAGATGAAAACTCAATGGAGAGAAGAGAAATGTAATGGGATCAGAGATGATTCTGTATAACAAGGGTCAGTTGCCTGAATTCAAGATGGAACATTACTGGACATCACTGATTTTATTAAGGAGTGCAATAATCATTCCTCACTCTAATGCTTTACCATTCTCTGTGCTAATACCCATCATTTCAATATTTCTCCCAAAAGACCTATTAGGTAGGTACTGAAGAAACCCAAAGAAGTAGGAATGATCCTACCAAGATTACATAGTCAGAGGAAGAATAAAGAACAAAGCAACAATCTTTCTTCCTCTCTGTAGGAGGGGAAAATATTTGTTGTTAACAAGAAAAGCAGAAATATTGAGATCAGGGAATAAGGGATGATAAACACCTAGACATAAGATACTAAGGATTTGAATTAGGAACTAATGAAGACAGGGATGTATAGTGTTCAAATCTGGCCTCAGACACTTAACCTTTCCTGGCTGTGTGACCCTGGGCAAGTCATTTAACCCCAATTGCCTCAACAAAATGTGTGTGTGTGTATGTGTATACACACACAATACAAAATATTTAGGATTACAAAGGAAAACAATTTAAATACAGTTATCAAAATATATTTTTTAAAACAAACAAGTTTAAAAACAACTTCCCCCAATCTATCAGGTTAAATGTCCCTGGACTAGATGATCTTCTAAAGCTCTAAATCTTATAATGCTATGAGATGAGATGTTTCCTGTTGAGGATAGGAAAGGAAGAAGCTGGGCATGGAAACTACCTGAGTGTGCAGTGAGGTGAGTGAGGGGACACAGGAGAGACAAGGAGAAGCTGGAGATGACTCAGTGTCTCCAATCTTTGCAAAACCTCCCAGGGAAAAGGATCGAAACTAGTACCAGAAGGAAAGACAAGCAACATCTTCACAACATATTGCTTTGATCCAAGGCCAAGGGACTATTTTCTTCTGCTTTGGCTCTCTATAAAAAGAGAGTTGTTGGGTTTGTCACTGACTTGTCCCTGGTCCAGGGCTGGCTCCTGTGCTTTATTCTCAGACACCAGCCTCTGTTTGCATCTCCAAGTTAACTGGCTGAAGCTGAAGCTTCACTCTTCAGGGGCAGTGGGCATTTTACAGGGAGAATTATTTTTTGCTTTTGTTTTTTCAATCTTCTGAGGGTTGGTTTTTCTAAGGTCTCCAGGCAGGGACTTTACCTTTGTTTTGCTTGTCATAGGACTCGGTAAGGAAGCGTGTGATACGATCTGAAGGAATAGCAAAAGAGATCCCAGCTGCCACTTTTAATGTGTTTATTCCAATGACTTCTCCATCCTGTGCAAAGAAAGTGGATTAAGTGGTCACTAGAGGACAATAAAGCAAGCCACATTGCCCACAACTTTAAAAAAGAAAGATAAAATTAGTCCAGATTTCTAAAAGGAACAGCTGCCCAGTCATTGTAAAATGTCTCACACGAAACACTTCCCCAAAGTATCCCTTTCAGGCAAATTGCTTCACTTACAATGGCCAATTTCCCATTTTATTTTCACCAATTTCTCATTTTATTTTCACTAATTTCCCATTTAATTTTTTCCAAACTCAAGGAAGAGCTGAATAAGCCTGAAAATGCTTGAGTGGGCTTTCCAAGAGACTCAAGGAAAAAAAAATGGGAATGTTCTCCTTAGACATGCATTTTACAGATAAGGAAATGGAGATCCATAATTAAATGGTTTGTTTACTATTACATTGCTAGACGCTTTTATACTTTTTCTTCCATCACCCACACTAATTTCTAAAAAACGCATGTATCTCTACACAGGAACAAAGACTTAAAGAAAGGTCACATCAGCTGACTCAAATTAGGTATAGAAAACAAGATATTGAGCCACTGAAATGAGAAACTAATAAAAATCACCCCAAAAGAAGAAGTGGATGAAAGGTAAGCACTGAGCAAGAATGCTTAATGAATTAATTTACATTAACTTTTCTGTCATTTCTGAACATGGGTTGTATGATGAAGGAGAGGAAACATGTCAAGGAGGAATATGCAATGGGAGGACCAGGAAATCTGTTAACTTTGTCAATCCCAAACAATGGGGTAATGAGAGAGGGGTCTTGCACGTCAGGATAGGAAATAAAAATGCTCATTCTGGTATTCACAGGTGCAACTCCTGCCCTGGACAAATCATCTGCTTCTTGCAAGAATCATAAATGAACCAATTACTTCATATATTCCTGAGTCCTTTTTATCTTTGTGGCATATTTTTAATGCTTAGAACCATACAATTCTGGAATGGTTTTTAGCATATAGAATGTCAGCGCTTGAACACAGATCATAGATTATTAAATAGATTATATTCTTTCAGAGATCACCTGGTCCAAACTCCTTATTTACAGATTTAGAAACTATGACTTAGAGAAAGGAAATTATTTCTTTAATGATTTAATTTAACCTAATGATGCTAAAATCCTCAGTACTGTCTGATGTTCCATATCAGAAACTGATATGATTTTATCAGTTGACATGACCTTAGAGAAAGAGCATTCCCAGATACTTTGCTGATGAATCCTAAAGACAATGGGATTTTTCCATCTGATTTGAAGCTGAAACCTCCTATATATGTTTTCTCTCCCATTTTAGAAGGTGAATTCCTGGATAGCTGGGACTATCTTCCTTTTTTCATTTTATCTCTAATGCTTTGCAAACAATAAGTGCTTAATAAATACTTCATTCATTCCTATATTTGAAAGAAGAAATTTTCCAACATGGAATGTCCCTTTATATCTTACATTTCTACCTTCAATGTTCCTTCCATGCTGGCTAACTGATTAACAGTAACTGATCAGTTCCAAAATACACTTAAAGAAATTTTGGAGGAGAACATGTCAATCTCATATTGATTGATCCTGAAGTTACATGAGATATAAGGAGGTTGAGAGTTCTCCTTCAGTGGAAGACTTGGGGAAATCAAGCAGCATTCTAAATGTCCCACAGACAGACTTCTTGGAAATAACTCTAAAGCCAAAGCTCCTAAATGTTCTCCACTTATCAGTAATACTATCTGAAATTGGACACTTAATCTTGTTTTATGGAAAGACTAATGATCCACTTGTGGATTGCCTGAACTCTTTGCTCTTCCATCATGCTCCTTCTTGAGAGTCATGTTGAGGATCATTAACAGGAAATTCCTGGAAATTGAGATTTTTGAAGTAAAATCAGTTTTTAAGCAGGTACTTACCAGATTAACCAAAGGTCCTCCTGAGTTTCCATACTGTAAAAAGAGAGTAAAAGACAACTATTAGATTTTCAGTCTTAGGGGAAAAAAACTTGTCTGTATTGAAAATGTAGTTCAAAGAAGTTACATAAAGCATTGAAGCTGGAAGGAACTTTGGGACTATAGCACACAGTTTCTAATCACCTTCTAATGGCATTGTCTCCCTAAATAGAAGGTAAGCTTCTTGAAGGCAGGTACTGATTTGTGCTTTTCTTCCTGCAGTGTGTTTAATAAATGCTCATTTAAGAAATGATATAGTTGAAAGGTATCAAGGACACAGCAAATAAGACTTGAAAGGATCTTCAGTAGAACTAGAAGCAATATTAAAACATAAACTCAGAGCTGAAAGAATCCTCCTTCAGAGTTAACTTGCTCAAAATCACACAGCTGATCAATGGCAGAGCTGGGGCGTGAAACAAGTCTACTTCAGTGCCCAGTTTTCAAAAGGGAGCTCCTAAAATATTCTTACTAAATGGTAGATTCACTGATAAAGGTGTATAAACTCCTAAGGTGATCAACTTTGAAGAGAAAAACTTTTAAACAGAGGAATTTTTGGTCTGTTTGTTAAAAGGTACAGTCTCATTAGGTCATAGCTATTTTTTGTACATGATTACAACCCATCTTGGTGGGCCATTACAAACATAGAAAGGATCTCAAAAATCAGTTATAAAGAACTGTATAAATGTGGATTATTATTCGTGTGGAAGCACCCACAGAAAAACATTAAAGCTCTATATGACGACTCAAGAATGCAGTACTGATATCTGTGTCACAGGAATTATCTTCTGGAGGAATGTTTTCCTAATGCAATAAAATTTTAAAAAAACAAATCACTTGCATCCCTTCTCTCCAGCCTTTTTTAAACACTAGCAACTCCCTATGATTCATTTGTCCTAAGGTGTGAAGAGGAGTATGGTTTAGACATAAAATTGTCTAGAGGAAAGTATCTGAATCACATCATTTTAAAAACTTTTTTCTTTTACTATGAACATAATCATCTATAATCCCAAACTTTCAAACAAAGAAGGAAGAATCGCATAAGATGAAATTTCTGTAGCACAGAATTTGTTTTTTAAAGTTATACATATATAGGTGTGTGAATATATACTACACCTCTCATAAAGTTGTTTTTTGTTTTGTTTTATGTTGTGTGTGTGTGTGTGTGTGTGAGTATGTATGTTTTGTTCAGTGACACTCTAATAATTCTGTATTCATTAGTTCTTCTGGATCAGTGAAAACCCTTCTCACTTTTTCACAAACCTATAAATGTTCCCGATTTGAGTGTTGCTTAAATTGGATTGGCACTTTGGTAAGAAACATCCATTCATCATTCACTCCCTGTTCCCATGAGGGAAAAGGTTGAAACTTTCTGAACTCCAAGATAGGAGGCATCTTCCCAGCTGAATTAACAAGTCCAAAACAATGCCAAAAACAACAATGAAGATTTTTTAAATGCTGATTTTCTATACAAACTGCAACAAAAACCATCTTTCTGCTCAAATCAGACAACATCTGGAATATTACATTCATTTTGGGGCATGATCTTTTGGAAGGGACATTGATATATTGGATTAAGTACAAGGGAGAGTGACCAGGATTATGAGGGGACTGGAAATTATGGCATATGATGATTAGTTAAAGGAAATGAAGAAGTTTAGCTTGGTGTCTTAGGGGAGACATGAAGGCTATCTTTATATATTTGATGGATTGCATGAAGGAAGGATCAGTTACTCTCTACAGAGAATAGCAAATAGATGATAATATAAGAAAGAACTTGTTTAGCCATTAGAGTTATAAAATAGACTTCCTCCTGCCTCATATGGTGAGTTCCTCATGATCCCTGAATGTCCAAGCAGAGAATAGATGATCATTTGTTGTAGATGTGTTGGAAAGGTGAACTGAGATCCTTTAATAATCTCTTTATTGACTTTAGTTTCATCATCTACTAAATGAAGAGCATAATCCCTGTCCTATGTAAAGCATAATCCATAGTTTATAAAATGGAGGAAGCCAATTTATTTAGAATAAGCCCATATCTATATCCACTCTAGGAATTTAGAACTATTTTACAATATCGTTTCTTTTGGAAAGATAAACAGTCATTTAATCCATTTCCAAGCTAGAAGCCTTAATAAATGTGAAATTTTAATGATATGAGCAAATAAGTAAGGTAAAATGATTTTGCCCCAGGATGCTGAATTTAGATGATACTGACAGTGCTTTCAGCCCTTCAGCAAGGCAGAAGCAACACAGTTCAACATTTAGTTAGCAAAAATAATCAGTCAAAACAGGAAAATAACAAATGAGCTCTTTTCTTGCCTAGCTTTCTCTCCTAGCTTCCTCTTCCCAGGCAGGCTTTTATGTTGTTAATTCTGAGCAGAATTTACGAGGTTTGCCCCAGGCATTAAAATTCTTATTGATGGCATTGGTCCTTAGCTCTTCCATATAGATATGTTATATATGTGTGTATGTACACATATACATATATGTTAATGTTTATATATGTAAAATACATCATTTCATCTGTAAATTGAAAATGATAATATGACTTCACAGGATGTGATTAATGTCAAGTAACATGACATTTGTAAAGCTCTTAGCACATATCTGACACATAGTAGGTGCTTAATAAACACTTCTTCCCTCCCTCCCTCCCATCCACATCCTCTCAGCCACATATACATGTTCAGATCCATAAACAGAAACCAGCCCATCTACAAATTACTCTTCCACCTGCAAATTATAATGATGTTGGACAGCTCACATACAGCTATTAGCATCAACAATATTAGTAAGCTAAGGGCATGACTTACATTGATGATGGCATCTGTCTGAATGTAGTCCATGTCAGAGTCTTTAAGACCCAATTCCTTCCCATCTCGCTGGGCTGTGCTGACAATTCCTGTTGTGACTGTGTTTTGTAAGGCAAAAGGACTCCCAATAGCCACCACAAATTCTCCTGGCCTCAGGTCTGCTGAATGTCCCAGCAGTAACACAGGTAGTTTTTTCTAAAGAAGAGAAAATTGAATAAAAGAAGATGAAT
The DNA here is from genome assembly GCF_016432865.1 of Antechinus flavipes. Lineage (NCBI taxonomy): Eukaryota > Metazoa > Chordata > Mammalia > Dasyuromorphia > Dasyuridae > Antechinus > Antechinus flavipes. The sequence goes on along the minus strand of NC_067403.1, from coordinate 190,777,539 downwards.
AACAAAATTTGTCCGTGTGTTTAACAAATATATTAGTTGTATTTCTCAGGAAGAAAATAATGAGTTACTTTTTAATCGTATTTATGGTTTTATAAATGTGGGGTGCTCCCAGTGAAGGACTTCCTTTTCCAAAGCCTGTCAATCAAAGCTCTGCATCTTATTATCTTAGAGAATTAATTGCCCAGGGATACTAAGATGCAAACACACTTCTCTACAGCCATAGAAACAGCATGTGGCTGAGACTGGACTTGAGCCCAAGACTTCTGGAGCCTGAGGTCAGTTTTCTATCTAGTTAATAATGCTCTCAATGAAAGGTAAAAGTAATAAACTTTTGCCCATTAATATTAATAGGCACAACAACAATAATAAGGTTATATTTTGGTTTCCAGATAATAATCACTAACATTTATGAGACACTTTAAAGTTGTCCAAGTGCTTTAGAAATATTTTCTCATTTGATCTTCACAACAAAACACTACTATTATCTTGTCTTTGCAGATGGGGAAACTGAGATAGACTGAGGTTAAGTGACTTGCCTGAAGTCACACAACTAGTAAATGTCAGGCAGAATTAGAACTCAGATCTTCTTGATTCCGTGATTCCACACTCAGTATTCTATCATGGCATCAGAGCTTTATATGGAGTTATTGTTACTATTATTATTATCGTTATTATTTTGGCATCAGGAGAAATCTGGATCCAATACTGCCTATAACACTAGACAGCTACCTAGTCATGGATGAACTGTTTCATGTCTCCAGAGCAGTTTCCTTATCTGTAAAATGATCACAATACTTTCACTCAGTACCTCATGGAGAAAGTGTGTTATAAACCTCAAAGTAGGGCAAAAAAATGGACAGCTAAGTGGGGCCATGATGGATAAACTGCAGGGTCTGGAGCCAGGAAGACTCAATTTCATGCGTTCAAATCCAGCCTCAGACACCGACTATCCATGTGAGGCTGGGCAAGGCATTTAATCCTGTTTGCCTCAGTTTCCTCATCTGTAAAATGAGCTGGAGAAGGAAATGGCAAACCACTTTAGTATCTTTCCAAGAAAACTCCAAGTGGGGTCATTAAGAGTCAAATGCTATTAAAATGTTTGAACATCAATCACAAAACTTTAAAGTAACATAGAAACATGAGTTACTGTTATTATTATGATTCATGGGACTCTGTGAAGTGTTTTTAATCTATGGAAGCAGTGGTATAGTAGAAAGAGCATGGGCTTTAGGTTTAAAAAAGCTGCCTTTTACATATATTGTACTTGAATGATCTTGGACAAGACACTGGGCTTCAGTTTTTTACCTATAAAAATAGGGATGGAAATGACCGTTAAGATCCCTCCCATTTCTAGCTCATCTATCCTATGAGCTTCCCAATAAACTGGAAACTGAGACCCAAGGCAAAATTCACTCAATCCTTAATATATCCAAAGCTTTCATCCTCAAGAATGATAATCTCAAGGTCCCATCTAACTCATGGTACAATTCCCTCCTACGCCAGCTCTCTCTTTCACCCAGCTGAGTTGGGGAAATGCAAACTAATTTGAGTTTGAGCCCAAGCAAAGTCTAATTATAGTACCTATCTATAAAAGTCACACAATGCATACCAGAGCCAAATATAAACTGTTTCTGGATGAAAGACAGCCCACTGTAGTGGAAAGAACTCTGGCCTCTTATTAATTCACTATAGGGCCTTGGGCAAATATGAGCTGGAAGGAGCTAGGTGTTCTCTAAGAACAACCTTTTATTTTAACACTGGAAATAAAAAACAACAACATTGTTCATATGCTTATCTCTCTTATTCCCTGGGTATCCATTTCCTCCCTCTGTAAAATGGGAGCCTTCCACCGGATATCTTTAAAGTCTCTTTCAGCTTTGAAATGCTATGTCCACTGTTGGTACACTCCTCTTTGTGCAGATCTCAATTGTGAAAACCCAAATTCACATGGGAGATAAAGAGGTAAAACTTAGAAATTTCATACTTTCTCTTTATCCAATAAGACTTTCTCTCAAAGTATCAAAGAGGGAGTTTCAAGACTTGGACATTTACAAAATTATACCAAACCTCTTATTCCATCCTTTCATAATTAAATGGGTTCAAAATCAAACCTTGTGTCATTTCTCTAGCTTAAGCCACAGATTTCTAATTTGTAAAATGAATAAGGGAAGGTCACTTCTAAGATCTCTTCAAGTCCTATGATCCTGTTGATCCTAATCCTTTGCCCTAAAATATTAAATGGAAACTATAACACCCTGAGTCCTTCCTACGTGGATTTGGTGAGATGAGAGGCCATTTCAACTTTTTAGATGATCATTCCAGACTTTATTAGGACTATTATTACTGGGGAGCAAGTGCTTTGGTTGGCCTATGAATTAGGAGACAGGGAGTCTATTTCCTAAAGTTTTAATTTCATGACCTAAGTCAGTCTCTGAGCCTAAGATTGATTTGTAAAATAATAATATGTACTTATCCACACCCTCCCACAGGTTGTCTGGAGGTCAAATTTTAATAAGTAAACAGGAAATTTAGCTGGAAAAAAATTTTAGAGCTGAAAGGAACCTTAGATATTATCCATCCCACCCTTTAATTTTATAAGTGAGAAAAATGAGACCTTGCCTTCCTAATTGCGGAGTTTCTCCCTAGGACTACCATTTTATCTAGGACCCCAGCCAGGCTTCATTTAACTCTTGTCTGGACTCAATTATTTGAATTTTTCTTCTCTTTACTCGCTATCCTAGAAAAACCCTTTCCCTGAATTCCTGCCTGGCTGATGGGTGACTTCTTTTCTGAGATTGCCATTGTGGGATGCTTTATCTTATTCTCAGTAGCACTATCCCTCTCAGCTACTTTTTTTTTTTTGCCTCTTTCTCCATCCATTCTTGTTTGTAGGTCCCTGGCAACTTCTATCTAAAAGATTACCTTGAGAAGAGAACTTAAAAGCATTCTAGTCTAGTCTCTTCTTTTCAGAATTCCATCCATCAATCAAAAAGTATTTACTAAGTACCTATTACATACCAGACACAGTGCTAAGTGCCAGAGATACAAAAAGAGGTAAAAAATAGTCTCTACATTCAAGAAGGAATCTAATGAAGAAAGACAAAACATGAGATATCCAACCCAAATCACATAGGGATTGCTAGGTTCTTATACTGGAGCTCAAGCTTTAATGTAATGGTTCATTACTTGTTTATCAAGTCAGGAGACATAATTGCACAACCCTGAGAATGCTGATCTTTGTCAGCTTATCTTCATCCTGTTTTACTCAAATTCCACATCCAAATTCAGCATGTGGGGGATGTCTTGATGCTTTGGAAAGTCCCCCAATTTATTTTTGTACCTCTGGAACATCTTACGTCCATATTGTAATCACTTAGCCAGGGGAGATGTTCCATATTTCACCCAATCTTTGACCACTCTGCCCTCTTGTTAATATGTGATTATTGGCCCTCAAAAACAAGATCTATCAACCAGTGAGATTCTATATTTTATCAGACTTCTTTTGTAAATGCAGGTCTCAAACTTTATAAATACAAGGCTCTGGAAGAAAAAGACATGGCAGATCATGAAGATGCTATGAGATCCATTTCAATAAAGAGGACCTTGGGATCCTTTAATAAAGTGCTATCGGTTCAGAGATCTGCCTCAGTCACTTTTATTTTATTATAAGTTGGACAATTTTCATCCCATATATATTCTCTTCTGTTTCTGACATCCTAGGAGCCTATGATGCCCTGAAAAATTAAAAAATTCAAATCATTTTCTGCCTAATAAGGACACTACCTTCTCTACTTATTTACCTTGGGATTAATTTTGATCGTGGCGATATCAGACTTCTTGTCAATGTCTTTGATTGTCGCCTCGTAGGTGTCCCCACTCTGCAGCTGAACTTTCAACTGCTGTCGTCCAGAAATGGCATTAGTGCTTGACACCACGTGGGCATTGGTCACAATTAAGCCAGATTCTGAAATGATGAATCCAGACCCACTGGACAAAGGCACATTTCGACCGAAGAGAGGATGCCTGTGGCAAAGCAAGCAAAAACACAGATCTTTGTAGATTGTGCGGCAGTGGCTGGGAGTTTATTATACCCAAAGTTCATCAATCCATCACTAGCATATGGTCTCATAGATGGCGAGAGTAGAATAGAGCCATAGAATATAGAACAGAGAAAGTTAAAGCTGAATGGAACCTTAGAACATAGAGCATAAATGCCAGACTCAGAAGAAGCCCTAGAACACAGTGATATTACAACTAGAAGGGGACTAGATATGATCTTGTTTAATTTCATCATTCTACAGATAGGGAAACTGAGGTCCAAAGATGATAAATAACTTGCCTGAAGCCACATAGATATTAGATACTAAATCTGAAGCCCAGTTCATTTGATTTCAGTTCTAATTCTCTTAGCTTTACACCACAAAAGCAAGTTATTAACATTTATTAAATACCTAGCATGTTCCAGACTCTGCATTAAATACTGAGAGTATAAAGAAAGGCAAAAAACAGCTAGCCCCAGCCCTCATCATCATCAGAAAGGTGATGTCATGATACACAAATAAATTGGATTTAAGTGAGAGAGGACTGTGCAAGGTTACCTGCCTCACTTTCCCCTCCAGGGCCATCTGGGTCCAGTGGCCAGATATAGATAAGGACGACGACTGGATGTGGCTCTGAATGCAGTGGGAAACCCTTGGTCTTTTTAAGGTAAGGATTTTAACAGATCCCAATTTGACTGAGGCAACACCCATTCAGTGATTGAGGCTAGGTAAGTTATGAAGCAGAGAATGGTCTTGGTGATAATTTCAAAGGGAAGTCACTAGTCTTCATGAGAAATTGTTTTACCAGCTGAATAACTCAGGCTGTATTTCAATCAGTAAATGATTGAAGGAAAAGGTTTCTTTAGGCTGCTGAGGAAAAAACCAAAGGGATCCTGGGGAACATGATAGCGTTTTTAGGTATTCAAAGGACTACCAAGCAGAGCAGGAATGCTAATTGGCCTCGAGGGAGAAATGGGTAGAAGTTGATCTTGCTTTGTTCAGTTACATCCCAGTCTTTGTGGGTCCCCTTTAGGGTTTTCTTGGCAAAGATATTAGAGTGGTTTATATTTCCTTCTTCAGCTCATTTTACAAATGAGGAAACTGAGGCAAAGAGGGTTAAGTAGCTTGCCCGGGGTCATATAAGTATCTGAGACTTCATTTGAAATCATAAAAATGAGTTTTCTTGATCCCAAGCCAGAACTCTAACTCTGAACCTCCTAGCAATCCAGGGTCAGAAGGGAGACCAATTTTTAGCTCAGTTTGAAGAAGTCATTCCCCAACCATCTGAGATATCTAGCAACCAAGTAGGATCCTATAATTCCATCATCCCCTTCCCACAAGTCCAAGTAATGGGATTTCAGAGTTTTGATGTGGCTGCTTAATAAAAGGGTAATTAAACTAAATGGAGCTCAGTTCTGTGATGATTAATGAATAACTTGTTTACTTTCTTGATGTAAATTAACTCTTTAGTGCCAAGAACATACCACTTAGACCTCATGGTACAGCCACATATCAAGTTTGGAAGGATTCCTTCTAAGCAATGAAGAGATTTGGATGTTTGTGCTAGTTCACAATTATTCTACTATGTGAACTCAGACAAGCCTCCTCATCTCTCAGTTTCCCCCTCTATTAAAGAAAGGGGTGGTCAAAGACACTTCTTTTATTATGAGTAATTTCCAAATTACTTAATTTCCCTGAGCCTCAGTTTCCTCATCTGTAGATAAAAGTGTTAAACTAAATAGTCTCTGAGGTTTGTGCTCCTCTGACCCCTACCACCTGACATGCTCCGATTTAAACTTCTATGTTCTGATATTATTTGTCCTATGTTCCCTTCTGCTTTCAATAGTCTATGAGTCAACACGGACTCTTTTACAGAAATTCATTTTATTAGCTGACTAAGCCAATCTGTTGCCCCATCTGAAACCTGTCAGCTCAGTAGCTTATCTGCCTTTGTGGAGCACCTGCAAATTCCTGCTGATTACATATGTTTTGTCTCACCTTTCAGACAGCAGACTCCTGCAGGGTGGGGACTATATTTGTCTGTCAGCATATACCCCAGGCACCTATGTCAAGTTCTGTGAACTCTGTGGAAGGTCAATGCATGTTTTTTGACTGATCATTATATTTTGTTTACTGGATCATTTTTATCAGCATGGATCAGTAAAAAAGGCAGTCAGTATAGTCCGGGCAAAAGGCTTAGTGCCTGAGAATAAGCAGACTTTGTGTCCAGTATGGGCTCCATCAACCCTGAGCAAGCATTTCATAGGATCCCAATTTCTTCATTTGTAAAATGGAATAATAATAATTGTCTTCACAGGATTTTAAGATCAAAATAAAATATGAAAATGTTTCAAAAATGAAAAAGTTAAGTGACATTAACATCAGCTATAATTATTGGACAGCTAGATTGGATAGCAGAACACTGCATTTGGAGTCAGGAAGACATGAGTTCAAATATGGTCTTGGATATGTACTAGTTATATGACGATATGCAAGTCATTTAACCCTGTTTGCCTCAGTTTCCTCATCTGTAAATTGAGCTATAGAAGAAAATGGCAAACTACTCTAGTTAATCTCAAGAAAACTCCAGATGGGGAGGCAGCTAGGTGGTGCAGTAGATATAGCACTAGCCCTGAAGTCAGGAAGATCTGAGTTAAAATCTGACCTCAGACACTTAACACTTCCTAGCTATGTGACCCTGAGCAAGTCACTTAATCCCATTTGCCTCAGGGGGAAACAACTTCAGATGGGGTCATGAAGAGTTAGCTAGGATTTAAAAAGCCTGAACAACAAATTATTATTATTTCCTCATCATCATCATCACCATCATCATCAGATGTCTATATGGAATAGTGAAAAGAGCATTAAACCTGGAATCAAGAGTGCCAGATTCTAATTACTGGCTGAGTGACCCTAAAATGAGCTATTTAAACTCTCTAAGTCTCAGTTTCTACAGCTCTAAAATTTTATACTTCCTCCTCACTGGGTTGTTATGAGGAAAGTACTTTGTGTATCTTTGAATGAAATTTTTTGTTGTTATTCTCAGTTTCATTGGTGTAGGAAATTGAAGAAACTGAGGAAACTACTTCTATTAATCTAAATTGGCCATTTCTTTTTGGCAAATTGCAATTTTTTTCTGCCTTGTTCCTATATCACCTCTCACCTCCAGTTTTCTGAATCACTTGTAAGTATTGCTTTTCCCCATTAAAATGTACTTTCTTTGAGGGTAGAGACCTTCTTTCTAATTGACAGCAAAAGAGGCTATGTTATCTGACTTCTAAAGTCTTTTGATTCTTTGGTGCATAACCCACCATCCTTACCAGACTGAAATCTCTTCCAGAAGAAATAAAAACAAATAATTGAATTTCAGAATTTAATATGATAATTTAATAAAAGGGTCTTTGTAATCAGGGTTCTTTAGCTGGTAATTAAAATAAATGAGACTCAGTCCTGTGATAATTAAAGAATAAGTTGTTTACCTTCCTAACATAAATTAACTCTTTATTGCCAAGAATAATTTTAATAGAGTGGCCATTCATCAAGCTCAACCCTCAGGTCTTGAAAGGATCTTTCTAAGCAATGGGATGTAATAGAGCACTGAATCTTTACAATCTTATTTTTCATTATTTCTTCCCTAGAACTGGTCATAGGATCATGTTTAACTTTGTTGAATTTGAAAAATATTCTTCCTGCTTACTGAACATAGAAATGATGGCCATTCCATCAGTCTGTCAGTCATGTTGATCTATGGTCTTCACCATTTGACTTTAAGTGATTTTTTCCAAAGTTGTACTCATTAATCCTTTTTATACACTCAACTGTTCAGTCAAATCAGTTGTCTTGCTGTTTCTTACACATGTCTTCCATTTAACAGTCCCTGTCTTTGTACACACAGGCTGCCCCTCAATCTGGGAATGTATTCCCTCTTAACCTCTTCCTCTTAGATCCAATTTCCTTCAAAGTTCAACTAAAATACTGCCTTAGATTCTAATTACCTCCCCACACACACACACCAAGTGTTTATCCTAAAAACATTTCATATTTACTTACAACTATATTGTAAGTAAATTGTACAATTTATATTTATTTATAATCAGGTTGACCCCTTCTTCCTCTTCCCCTCAGCACATAGTAGACATTCCATAAAGTTTTGCTAATTGACTGATTATCACTATATCTAAGGTCCTGGGCCAGACTATATGAGAGCAGATAAAAGGCTAATTCTTGGTCTCAGAGAATTTATAGTCTCTTCAAGGCAATTTTCTCTTTGCTGAGTTGTTTTTCAATTGTATCCGACTCTTTGTAACCTCATTTGATGTTTTCTTTGGCAAAGATACTGGAGTGATTTGCCATTTCATTCTCCATCTCATTTTACAGATGAGGAAACTAAGGTCAACAGGGTTAAGTGGCTTGCCCAGGATCACACAGGTAGCAAATTTCTGAGATTGGATTTTAATCCAGATCTTCCTGAGTCCCAGTTCAGTGCTCTAACCACTGCATCATCTAGTTGCCCTTTTTAGGGGATAAGAATCATTAAAAAAATTAATAGTGATTTGCTCCCTTGGTTCCTCTCATATTTTACTTCTTAAGGTATTCATGTCTATATCTGATCCTTTGTCCTTCATTCTTGAATTGAACCATGACTTCAGGGAGGTGATACCCTGACATGCAAATGAGTTGAATTTATGTAAAGATGATATCTGTCCTAGCCACTGAATGAATGATAAACTCATCATGTGAATAAATTGTAAATACCTTGAGAAGAAGATAATTTTGCTCTTTTAAAAATGTCTTTGTATTTTTCAAGTCTAGTACAGAGACAGTGCTTCATAAATGTTTGTTGAAAGGAATTGACTAAAATTAGTTATCACTTGAACTGGGAATGCTTGGAGGAGGGTTAGAAGTTGAACTGGCAAACCTGGAAAGCATCACATGAACTGATGCTAAGCGAAGTGAGCAGAACCAACAGAACATTGTACACAGCCACAACAAGATTGTGTGATGATCCACTATGATGGACTTGGTTCTTTTCAACAATAAAGTGATTCAAGAGAATGCCAATAGACTTGTGGTGGAAAGAACTATCTGCATCCAAAGAGACTGAATGTGGATCACCGTTAATGTTTTCACTTTTTTGTTCTTGTTTGTTTTTTCCTTCTTGTGTTTTTCCCCTTTTTGATCTGATTTTTCTTGCAGAGCATGACTAATATGGAAATATATTTAGAAGGAAATGCATATGTTTTATTTCTATTGCATTGCTTGCTATCTTGGGGAAGGTAGAGAAGAGGAAGAAAAACTCAGAACAAAGTTTTGCAAAGGTGAAGCTGAAAATTATCTTTGCATGTATTTGGAAAAATAAAATACTATTAAAAAAAAGAAGATGAAGAAATTGGATTGGCAGAAAGGGAACCAGAAAGAGCATTTGAGTATGAGAGACCAGCATGAATAAAGGTTTGGAAGTCAGAAAGGGCAGGATATAGGGAACTAAAGGTGAAAGGGAGAGAAAGGGAGGAGATGGACATGGAGAAAATTGTCTGTATTGGCAGGGAGGATTTAGATTTTATTTCCATTAAAGGAATCATTGACCAAGGACAGAAAATAGACAGGAGGACTAGAGTGGAATGGGCGAGAATTGATGTGGCAAACATAAGCGAATTACCTACCTCAGAAAAAGTTCAATGTGAACCACTGCTGGTGCAATCTTTTCCACCACATCCGCAATGAAGTTAAACTTGTACCTCGGGCTGGTGTATTGTTGGTGACCTATACTAGCAGAAAGAATTGGGTATTTTAATAAGAAGATACAGCTTTTGGGATTTACCTACAGGAAAAAAATAGATGTGGGATAGCTGAGCTCTCTGTGGTTTTAATCAGTTTAATGATGATAATGACAAAGCTCTCTCCTTTGTCACTTCTTAAGCAAAACAGATAGAAAAATCTGGGATTGCTCAACAGATGAATCAGAGACAGGAGCAATTATTCCCTTTCTAGATGACCTCCTTACTTGAAAAGGTATCAAGAATATTCCCATTTTGGATTCCAATGGGAAGTTTAAATTTTCAGAGTTTTTTTTTTTTTTTAAGATTTATATGAGATTTTTTGGAACACATAGATTTGAGTTCCGATTCCAGCTCAATTACTACTTTGTGAGCATAGGCAAAGTTACCTTTATTGGACTCAGCTTTACTACTATAAATTAAGGGGATTATACTTGAAGTCTCCTTCCAATTCTAAATTCTATACTACTATAAATCATTATTATATATTATTAAAGTCTATTGTTCAATATCATATAATAATACAATCTATTATGCAGTAATAAATTATATAGCTAGCATCTACATAGTGCTTTTAAGTTTTATAAAGTGCTTTCCATGTTATCACATTTGATCTTCATCCCTTTGGAGTATTATTAACATCATCATCCCCATTTTTATAGAGGAAGGAAACTGAGGCAGTCAGAGCTTGTACTTTGCTTAGGATCACATACCTTATAAGAGCCTGAGCCAGGATTTGAATACAGGTCTTTCTGACTCCAAGACAACACTTTATATCTTGATACTACTTAGCTGCCTTAAAGAGAGGTTTACTTGCATTAGGTGGGTACAGGCACTTTGGAAAGCAACATATGCATTATATCATAATCAACAAAGGCAGGATATAAAACACTGGATTTGACTTCAGGATGACCTGGGTTCAAAGCTTCACACACATTCCATCACTGTTCTGAGACTTAGTGTCTTCATTATAAAATAGGGGTAAAGGAGGCTCAGTAGATAAAACACTGAGTTCAAATCTAGCCTCTCAGAAACTTTCTAGCTAATCCTGGATAAGTCATTCAATTTTTGTCTCTTAGTTTTCTCATCTGTAAAATGGGGATAATGACAGCACCTATTTTCTGGATGCTATGAGGAGAATATGAGTTAATCTTTATAAAATGCTTTATAAAATCTTAAAGCTCTAGACAAATGCTAGCTATTATTGACTGCTGACAGGAGTTTAAGGAAACAATATTGTAAAACTGAACAGATTTTAGACATGGGAACTATAATGCTGTTTCTGGTCTTTGGAACCATCACCCTTGTTTTAAAATCTAAAGTCATTCATGATTAAAACAAAGAATCATATAACCCCAAACACCTAGAAATGGAAAAATATAAACAAGCAAATACACAAATCTCATCCTCATTAACAAGGCCTCATTCAAAGTCTATGGAGATATTCCTCCAATATTCAACAAATATCTAATTAGCTCTTTCAAGGAAACAGCTTGGTAACATAAAAAGAAAGTTCAAAGCCTGCTGTCTACCATGTTAACTTGGGTTCTTCATTTAACCATGCTAAGTCTCAGCTTCTTAATCTATAAAGTGAAAGTGTTCGCAGCATTTATTTAGTACCTACTATGTGCCAGGTACTGTGTTAAATGCTGGACAAAGCAAAAAGAGGCAAAAAAAAAAATCCCTGTCTTCAAGGAGTTTACAATCCAATGGAGGAGACAAGCAAACAAATATATGCAAACAAACTATATATAGAATATGGAAAGTAATTAATAGAAGAAATGCTCTAGAATTAGGAGCTGGAAGAGGATTCCAGTAATAAATTGGCTTTTAGTAGAAGCTTAAAGGAAGCCAGGAAGGTCAGTAGTCAAGAGCAGAAGGAGAATGTTCAGAGAGAATGCCCAGAGCTGAGACTTGGGAGTATCTCATTCAGGGAATAGCCAGGAGTATAGGTCAGGGAATAAAATGTAAGAAAACTGGGAAGATAGGAGATGACTAAGTTATAAAGAGCTTTGAATGCCTATCATAGGATGTTGACTCCTCAAGTTAATAGGAAATCACTTAATTTATTTTCAGGGTGGGGATATGATCAGATCTTCACTTTAGGAAAATCATTTAAGTGATAGAATGGAGAATGGAGTGGAGTGGAAGGCAGGCAGACTCCCCAGCTGGCTATTATAATAATCCAATTGTGAAGAGATAAGGGCTTAGAGCAGAGGGGCAGCAGTGTCAGAGAAGAGGAAGCATTAAAAAGTCCATTCTTTGCATCGATTTTTACCTAGCTTCATCAATAATTGGAAGTTGCCTCAGTCAAACTGAGATTTTTAAAGATCTTAACTTTTTATCTCCCAATGCACCCCCCCCCAAAAAAAAAAGCCATCCTGGTCTAAATCCTGGCCACTGACTCTGGAAGAAAAAAGTGAGCCTGGTGATTTTACCAGTTGTCCCTCACTCAAATTCAATTCACTTGCATCACTTCCTTGATGTCATTGCCATCTTCAAGAATGAAGGGCAACAACAATGACAAAGGAGAAACCAGCAACCTTGACAACAGTTTGGAAAACTGAAGTGAGATACAGTGAGGAGGATGATTATTTTAAGCCTGAGGGACTAGGCAGATGGTGTTACCTTTTACAGAAATAGGGAAAGTAGGAGTGGGGAAAAGTTGGGGGAAAAGAAAACGAGTTCCGTTTTGGGCATATTGAATTTAAGATGTCTACTGGGCATCCATTTCCAATTGTCTGAAAGACATAGAGATGGTCATAAAGCACAGGAGTTGTTGAGATCATCAAGAACTCTTCGGATTAATTTCATGAAGTCCATAAACTTAGATGAGAAGAAAATTATATCTTTATTTTCATTGTCCTTTAACTGAAACTTAGCAATTCATTTAATTATATAAGGGCATTATTATGAATGGTATATATAGATTTCACTAAATTGTCAAAGGGGTTCATGAAACAAATAAGGGTTAAAAAAAATCTTATCTAGATGGTCTCTGGCTCTAACTCTGTGATTCCATGAATCTTCTATATACAGAATTAAGTCTTAGGGGAGAGAAAAAAGTCTAAGTAAGATGCAGATTTCATGATTATTATGGAAATATTTTACATGACTACATATGAATAACATATATCAAATTGCTTGCCTCCTTAGTGAGGAGGGCTGGAGAAGGAAGAAGAGAGAGAATTTGGAACTCAAAGTTTTTAAAACAATTTTAAAAGTTGGTTTTATATCTAACTGGGAAAAATAAAATACTAAATAAAATAATCAATTTTTTAAAAGATGCAGGTTTTTGTTTTCAAGGAACTTATGGGGTATTACTAGTATCCAAGTTTAATACAGAGAAGAAAAAAAGATAAATAGAACTATAATAAACATTACCATGGCAAGTGTATTATTGACTTAGAGAAAAGGGTCAGAAGGATAAATGAATGTGCTAATTAAGCAAGTTGTATAGATTTCCATGCTGGCAAGGCTTCTATTATGAAAGCATGTTTTCAACTAAAGAATGTTCATTTTGCATGAAGTCAGCCAGAGGCAGGAGAAAGAATGTTGGACTTGGGAGACCTTAGGGTAAATCTTGACTCTGCCTCTTAACAAATTATGCAACTCAGTCTCAGTTTCCTCATCTGTAAAATGGGAGTAACATCTATATTATGTGGCTTCAGCAATGGGCCTGAAAAAAGTACTTTGTAAAGTATAAAGTACAATGTATACATGAATAATTATGCTTAGTGAGAAGCATTTAATTTTGCTTTGGCCCAGGTTTGCCAGGCAGTTCGTGAACTTTGATGAAACTTTTTTGATGGATTGAATTTCATTCACCGTTACCAAACAAGCCAAAGGCATTTAAGAAATGACTCGTTTTTCTTTTCTTTCTTCATTTATGGGTGTGTGCCAAGATCTCCCACTTAGCTGTGGAAGGTATTGACTTAATTTGGAACAAACAAGGCTCAGTGTTTGCCTTGAAAGGCTTGAATTAAAAAAAAAAAAACTCATATACTCCCCCTACCAAAAGGGGAAAAAAAAAGAAAAAAACGTTACTGGAATTCAATCTACCAGCAAACTCCTGACATGAAAGATGAAGCTTGGTGCTCAAAATTAACTTTGCTGTCCAGCTGTGAAGGCAAGCAATCTCAAGAGTTGGGTAAGATCTCAAAAATTGTTTAATTTAACTCTTTAGAGCTGAGTTCTACTTCTTTAAAATCTAGATCCTAAAATCTAGCTATTCTATTTACTACCTACATTTAAGTGGGCATGCAATTTAACTTCTCTGGACCTCAGTTTCTTCAATTGTAAAGTGGGAAGATTGGGAAAGATAATAGTGAATTTAGTGATCATATTGTCTAGTCTTCCTATTTAGCTCTAAATTGTTTGAGTCTATGATACAGAAAAGAATGAGATCTCCCATAACAAGATGTTATACAATCTTTATTTGAATACCTCCAGTGATGCTGAACTTACTACTTCACAAGAAATCCATAGGTGAAAAGTTCTTTATCAAAAGCCATAATCTGCCTCCTGCGATTTATACTTTCACTTCTAACTCTGCCATCTGGGGCCAAGCAGAACAAATTTAATCCTCCCTTTCTCTTGAGACTGTGATCAAGCCCTGAAGTCATCTTGTCTCCCTTTTAAATATCCACAGTTCACCTCAACTGTTCTCTGATGGCCTCTCTATCTTTACTGTTAATATCCCTTTTAAAATGTGTAACCCGGAATGGAAGGCACTACTCTAGAAAAGCTCTGATGACTACAGAGAACTGTAGACTTATCACATCCCTTTTGATATAAATTGATATTCAAGAGAAAGGAAACATTTCTCTAAAGCCCCAGGATTCTACCCAAGAACCCTCTTCCTAAATAGGACAGTGATTAATTATTAATATTCTTATGGGCCTTGGAACTTTTGAAAGTACTTTAGGTGCATTATCTAGGGCTCATCACAACTCTAAAGAGTAAATATAAATACAGCTGAGTTTCACAGCCCATAATCTCAGAGGCATGATGGGAAACTAATTTTTCCAGACTCTAGGACCACTTCATTCCTTAAAATATTCTAGTAAGTGTCAGAAAGTTCAGGGAAAAGATAATGGCCTGAAATTCTACAAAATACTCCAATTCAGGAGATATATAGAAGGTTCTTATTAAGGACTAACTTCAGATGATACTCAAGGAGGATAGAAACATTGGTGATGAACTTATTTTAGCTGGTACCCCACTAGAGAATAGGTTCTTTTGGGTCCCATGCAAAAGCTTCCATCGACTAGTCTCCATCAATTGGAGAAGAAAGATGGATAGGGCAGAATACTCATGCAAGTTGGATGACTTCTGTGTTGTTCAGGTAGTTTATCCCAAAACCAGGACTTGAGAGTCCCTTTAGAGCTTTTTGTACTGCCTCTTCTGTGAGGTCCTTCCTCACTACCACTCCATGTGACTGGTGGTCAGAACTCCTGCCTCTCTGCCTAGATTTAGCTTTTATAGGATCGTTGTGGTCCACTGCAGAGGAGGCTCCATGTTGCCTCTTAATACTGATGTAGTATCCTGTTCCCCAGATAAACAGCTGGAGTCTAACCTCTGAGAGCAGTTTATTTCAGAACCTATCTGATTATAAGCCTAGAATCAAAGTCCCCTTGTATCAAGTTAACCCTGGAGCACAGGTCAGTGTTGAATGAGTGGGGATAAATAAAGTGTCATGAGATGTGGTTGTGTTTTAATAGCAGGAGGCTCTTTTAAGTCTCTACATTAGCAGCCAGCAGGAGTAAATCTCTTTGATGGATTACTACAGAATAAACAGAGTGGGACAATTTGGCAGATTTAAAGTTTGCCACTTGGTTTTATGTCAGTCCAAAATTATTAAAATACACACATACAAACACACACACATATACACACACACACACGAAATAAAACCTCTTGCTTACATAAGCTTCTAGTGGAAAGCAAAGCCTAGCAAGTCCAGCTATGATGACCATTATTCTTGGGTACACTCAGAGTGTCGCTGAAAAAAAAATGTGGGAATAATTTTTTTCATTTGCATGTCACAAATAATTCATGAGGGGGGGATTCATCTGTTTGTGTCTTTGTTGAATAGCTTTACGGAATGAGCTCAATTTACTAAAGCCCAAGTTTAGGAGCTGGAGGAACTTTTCACATACAGCCATGGGGGAAGCATGGGACAGTGAGGAAACCTGGAGTTAGATGTATTCTCTACCTAGACTATCAAGTGAGTTTAAGCAAGTCTATTAATACTTCTCTGGTCCTCAATTTTCTCTTCTGGAAGAGGTCAGATTAAATGTCTTCTGAAGTCCTAGCCAACTCTAGACCCAAAGATCCTATGTGGTCTGGATCAGTGACCACTCTACAGACAGAGAGTCTAGCCCATCCTGAGGTTAAGTGATGCTCCCTTCACTAAAGAGATTTGAAAGTATTTGTTACACCAACTACCACATTGCCCCTCCAGTTTCTCCAAATGATCTTTGTGGGGCATGAGTTCATGATCTGTTACCATTCTATGACCTTCCACTGGTTGTCAACATTCATCCGTCCAAAAACATGGTGTCCAGAATGAAATATAATGATCCCAATATGTCTGGACAGGGCAGAGGGCAGAAAACAGGAGTCTGGGGCTGTCTCCATCCTGGATACCATGACTCTCTCAATTAGCCTTGTACAGAATCAATAAATCTGATGTACCATTTGCTTTAATCCTACTCCTATCCCACAATCCTTCTAAGTCTTTAAAGGGAATATGGGATCATCCACTGGGAATGCTACAGAAGGGATGCCTGCTTTGCTCAGTTTGAACTGGAAGATTTTTGTGGTCAGTTAATCAATTAATGAGTGCTGTTTGCTAGTTATTGTGATAGAAATTGGGAGTGTAAATATGAATAAAGAATCAATCTCTTCTCTCAAGTAGCTTATATTTCAATGGATCCCTCTCAGCTCTATCTCTGTGGAATTTTGGGAGGAAATCTAGGGACATTGGGGTGGAGAAGGAAAGAAGATCCAAGATTTTTAAAATGCTTCCCATCGGCACAGATGAATCCTTCAGATGAAAGAATGAGATGGAAGTTAAGAAATTTGCATTCCCCCAAACCAGGCTTCCTCTATATGCTACACCAGTTTGAAAAGATCTACATTTAAAAACAAAAATGAGAATAATTCTCACTCTGGGTTGCTCCTGTCTTCAAGCCAGCATTCTGAAGTCAACCCTCAACTTAGGTGGAATTTTCTCTGCCCACAAAAAGTGATCCATAAATCCCCCAAAAAATTTTGGTCCCTTGGAACAATAAAGTAAACCCCATGGGGGTCTCTATTGTATACTTTTGTGAAAGAGAAGGTTAACAAAAATTTAGTAGGGCTGGAGAGAGGCAGGAGGCTATGCCGTTTAGGAATTTGTGGCTTTTCCCATAGCTTAAAACATTCCTGTATGGCTCCTTTTTGGGTGGGAGGGATGGAGAGAGACTGAATTTGCATTCATTTGGAAGGAAAGGAGACTTCTATACCTTCAAGTAGAATAAAGAGATTCAGAATTTCCTGACCAGAAGAAGGAAAATATTTTCTTTGGCAGTCACCATGATGTTTCTGAAATCAGTAGGTGTTTAGGAGGCAGTGTGCTGTGATGCAAAGAACACTGGATTTGGAATCACAGTACCTTCTGACCACCTGTATAACCTCAGATAAGCTACTTTTCCCTTTCTAGGGCAATTCAGAAAATGAAAACTTTGATCTCTTGGAAGAAGTAAAGTAGAGCTGTAATCAGGAAGACCTGAATTCAAATCTTGATTCAGTCACTTATTAGCTATGTGACCTTGAGCAAGTCACTTAAATCTCAGTCTGCCTCTATTTAATCATCTATAAAATGGGGACAATAATATCACCTTCCTTTCAGGCTTTCATTGTAAGCATCAAAAAAATAATGATTTACAGTGATTTAATGTGCTCTATAAATGATAACTAGCTATTTTGTCTTTAATTTCTTCTTTTAATTTTTTTTTCCTGGTTTTGATCTCTAAAGTTTCTATGAGTAATTTCTCAATAGACAGAGAGGTTGAGTTCCATCCAGAAGTTAAGTGATGCCCCCAGAGAGACCCCTCTGAGAAAGAGACCACAACATCAGCCACTATCCCACTGCCTCAAAGTTCCCAATACATGTTCTAAAATGGGTTCTTTGAAACTCTGAGAATTACCCTCCAGTGGTTTTAAAATTATATTATGAAACAGGCTTCTTAATGCCTCTCTTTTTTTAAAATACCCCCCCACTCCAACCCAGCACCTTCCCTCACTGAATAGCATCACTCAGGGCCAAGAATAATCTCAGTGGCTTCTGTATAATGGTTTCTGTAAGATTTGACCAAGTCCACTGGGTCTGCTGAAATTTAGTCACTGTGTCACTGGAGTAGGGGATGGGATAGGAGGTTGGAGTTAACTGAAAACTGCAATCACAGCTGAAAATTCCACAGAACTCAAACACACCAGGGCCAACTGTCCTAGATTATGATTTACTCTCTTTTCTAAAAAAAAAAATAAGGACAGGAGGCTTCTCATTTTTTGAGTCATTATTGTATAGACATAGAATTTTCCACTTATTCTAATCAGGAGGCTGCAATGGTATTGTAAAAAGGCCTGTGACTTTGGATTCCAAGTCCCTGAATTCAAATCATTCCCCCATTTCTTTACTATCCCTGGAAAAATTTCTTTCTCTCTCTTTACCTCAACTTCCCCATCTGTAAAATGAAGATCTTAACATTTATCAAAATATCTCAATGAAAAAATTTGGTAAATTACTTTGTTATCCTATTGAAAAATCCCAAAAGTATATAGTATTGTTAATAATAAACATTTACTAACTTTATGATTTTAAGATTGTTTTATACTAGTTTCTTGATGAAAATTGATATCTTTAATTTTATTTTTCTATATATGTATATTCATAATAAACTCCAGAATTTTTTTTTCTTTTCATACTGAATTGAGGCTATGGCAATTTTTGGAGACCAAAAATCTTGAAAACTCCTAGTCTCAGAAATTTTACATCACCTCAAAATCTTATCATACTCTAAAATGCCAGAGTAATCTAGAACCTTAAGCATAAAGGTGGAATGATTTCCATTCTCTACAGCACAGATAACCTGGGCATTGTATCATTTGCATTCCAAACGCTGAGTCAGTAGAAGTGATCCAACGTTAAAAATGTTGATGAAAATTTATTTATGTTTTCTTCTGAGAAGAGGGCAATGGTAAAATCTTACTTCCTAGGCTCAAGAAATCTGAGTTCTTGAACAGTCTAGTTCTTGACTTCTGGTCATCTGGCTATCACATGGCCCTATGAGGGTCAGGGGATTTCAAGATATGAAGAGGCTTTGAGATCTTTTAGTCTAATCCCTTGACCCTTGTTTAAAACATGAGAAAACTCATGCAAGAAGGTTTGGCAAACAACTACATTTTTCTAATAAATACTAAAAAATATGTTGATAAACATTGATGAAAGCTAATAAGAATCATATTCAGAATTTGAACCTTTCTTTTCAGACTATATTCAGTGCTTTTTTCTATTAGGCCACATTGACATCTCTCTGGCATATACTATACTTCTATTCTATGGCATTTCAGAATTATGGACTTTCTATCAAAAACAAACAGACAGACCCCAACTACTGTATCTATGAATGTATATTTTATTTATCTCTCTCTGTTTTTCTCTGTCTCTCTGTGTGTCTCTCTCATATATATGTAAATAGATACACATATATATTATATATAAATATACATAAAGTATACACATTTATACAGTATGTATCTCATATAATGTGCATATCACACATGCACACACTTGTATGCACACATGTATATGTGTACACTTATGTATGCATACATATGTGTGAATGCACATATCACACATGCATTGCAACACATTTATGGTCATGTCTATTATAGAAATGCATGTGCATGTTTATGCATGCATAATATACAAACATAGTATATAATACATATACTGTATAAACACATACTAGATACATAGTTTATTAATATGTAAATGTGTGTGTATATTATAGACATATATGTATATGTATAAATATGTGACTATAGGTATATATAGTTTCCAAAGCACTTTTCCTAAGTCACTTCATTTGATCTTCACACACCTTGTGAGGAAGACAGGAGAAGGATAATTCCTGAGAAAACCCAGATACCAAGAAATGAAGCACAGAATCTTGGAGTTGGAAGGGACGTTGCAAGTCAATAAATCCAATCCTTGCATGAAGCCTAAGTTTCTTCTGTAACATCCTTGACAGATGAGTATCTACTTTAAATATCATGCCGTTCAAAAAGTTCAAGTTTAGGGAAATAGCCAAGGAAGATATCAAATAACCGACATTTTTAATTTGTAGAATTTTTCTCTGTCATTTTATATCAAAAAGTCAACCAGCCATAGCAATCATCTATCTGGTAATGTATCTGGTGTCTAATGTCCCATTTTAAGAATGAGGCTCTTATATACTTGAGAGTTCACAGAATTTCAGAGCTAGAAGAGATATTGGGGCTTTAGGCCTTTTATCTCCTAAATGAGAAAACTGAGTTCTAGAAAGAAAAAGTGACTTTTTCAAGATAAACAAACTGATCAATAATAAAGTTGGAATCAGACCCCAGGTAAATATGAGTCCAGGACCTTCCCTACAATTCATTCACATTTTAAAGGAAGGAAAGAGTGGGAAGAAAATTCAGTCCTTTTGTTTCTGTCTAAATCTATTGCTTGGCAACTCCTCTGAAAACTTCTGCATCTCACTTTAATTGAATACCAAATTTTCTTGATGAATGCCAAACTAATCTCAGAGCCTGATCAGAAAAAATAAATAACTTTTTGGCTCAATCATTCAAGCACTAGCTGAATAAGTCCCATACATGAACCAACATGGGAACAGAGCATTCCCACTGTGGAATTGTGTTAAGCGGGTCTTAGGTCAGACAGACAGAAGTTGTCTCATCAAAGCAGATTATTGTCTGACTTGAGTCCTAATAAAAAAAAATTGGCTCAGCTTGCCTTCATTCCATCATTATTCATCTGAAATTCTTTGTGTAGAGGGAAATGGAAGACAAGATCACATCTGGATATTTTCTCATTGAATGGTAGTCTTGAGACTCAGAAGGCTCCAAAGTTAATATCATAACTTTTTTAAAGTCATCCACTTTGAAGCAGGGAAAGGGGAGGGGAGTGTGAAGCATTCATTAAGCACTTATTATGTTCTAGGCACCATAATCAGTGCTTTATAAACATTGTCTCATATAATAACTCTATTTTAATTTGCTTTCTTTCTGATGTTTAGATCAGCATATATGTGGACCTTAGAGACTATTTAATTCACTGCCTTACCTAAAGAATGAACCCCCTCTATAATTTCCCTGATAAGTCATTCAGTCTCCAGTTGAGGACTTTGAATGACAGGAAACCATTCTTGAGTCTGCTTGTTGCAAGAGAGTCAATATATTATATTCGATGGAATATTTAATTTTGTGTCAGGAAAACACTGGTTTGAAGGCCATCTCTGACATCTATTAGATGAATGACCATAAGGATTGTAGTACTAAGAGTACTTAAAGGCATCTAGAAGGTGCAATGGATAGAGTGCTGGATCTGCAATCAGGTCTCAAACCTGACCTCAGATACTTTTAGTTGGACAAATCATTTTACCTCTGTGCACCTCAGTTACTGCATCTGTAAAATGGGGATAACAGTACCTACCTCCCAGGATTGTTGTGAGGATCAAATAGGATGATATTTGTAATGTGCTTAGTAAACCTTAAATGCCAGTTGTTGTTATTATTTTTGATAGGATTATTGCCACAACACAGGATTGTTTTAAATGTCAAAATGTAGACAAAATACTTTGAAAAGGTATTAAGTGCTATGTAAATGTCAGCAGGAGTTACTAGAAATTTCTTTAAAGAGTGATGGCCAATCACTTTCCCTCTACTTTCATCCCTGGGTCCAAGAAGAATAGGTCTAACTGTCCTTTCCCTCTACTTTCATCCCTGGGTCCAAGAAGAATAGGTCTAACTGTCCCTAGACTTCAAGGCAACTATCATGTTTTCCCTTAAACTTGTCTACTTTAAGCTAAAGTGAAAAGAAACAAGAACCATTTCTCTTAAATTGTCTTCAGATGATGTGGTTTCACAGTTCTTCCCATACTCTTTCCCCATCCTATTTCTCAAACCCAGGGAAGTCCTCCAGTGGGTCTAGTTCAGCATCCTTAGCAAAGAAATTGTGAACATACTGCCCTGGATTTTTCCAGGATAATTATGGGAGTTAAAGATTTCTCATGGGGCTCTCTAAATGAGTACAGGATGAGAAAATGATACTACAAAGAACACTAGGTCAGACCAAAGGAAATCCCTATAATAATCCTGATTCTGCTACTGTGTTTCTTTGGATAAGTCATCCTCATAAAGATGGAGAATATTGTTCCTCACAATAAATAATAAATAATTTAAATAAATTAAATAAATAATTAAAAAATAAGTTCATTTATTTTTAAAAAGAACAAAAAAATGGGGCAGCTAGGTGGCACAGTGGCCTTGGATTCAGGAGGACCTGAATTCAAATTTGCATTCAAACCATTTACTAGTTGTGTGATCTTGAGTAAATCACTTAACTACAATTACCACCAAAAAATAAAATAATTTATCCCATTGTAGAAGAAGCCTTTCTAACTTGGTAAGGCTAACTGATCAAACTCCATTGGTATGACTATAAGTAACCCAAGATCAGGCCCATACTACAAGATAATGGGAAATTTTTGTGAATATCTATGTTTTGATCTGCCTATCTATTTTTTAATCTCTATTTATCTACAAGTACTTATATCTATTTTTGGAAAAGTTTGCCCCCATAATACTTCTCTTATTCTTATGGGCTTTCAGGTTATCTGCACATATAGATTGTCCCGAACTAGAATATAAATTGTATACACATAATTTAAGGAAAATGATTCTGGCTTTGAAATCTGAGGATGTGGCAGTTCTGATCCATTCTACTGGTTAGCCATGTATTACTCCTAGGAAGTCTTACCATCTCTTTGAGCCTATAAAACTAGGATAATAAGATGTTCACTATTTTATGTAGTCTTTATGAACAAAATCCTTTGTAAACTTTGAAGGACTAGTAGGGATTGAGCAGGCATTGTCTCACAGCAACAATGTGATGATAATAGATTTCCAAGTTAATTCAATAGCCCACATTGTAAAATAGAGTATATTATTTCTGGGTTCCAAAAAGGGTTTTAAAAATATAATACCCTTCCAGTCACAATTTGAATTAAAGTAGGCTTCAGATACTTGAAATGTTATAATATTTTTGATAGTATACCTTCAGCTTCTATGCTCACCAACTTCTTAAGAAAGATGGCAATGTTTTTTTTGCTCTCTGGGGCTCAAAAAAGCCCTTCTTAACCACAATATAATTCTGACCTCTTTTTCATATCTAATAGTAGTATTTTAAGTTAGATATTTAGAAACCAAGAAGCACCTGTACTCTAGATGATATATCCAAAGAAAATTTTGAGATTTTAAGTTCTTACAAATGTCTACTGAAGCAAATCAAAGAAACAAAAAAAACTGCTATAATAGAGAAAGATATTTAAATTTCTAAAACTGTTCTTAAGGATTACTAGGGCTTAATTAACTCCCCAAATAGGGTGGAGAAACATTTTTCATCTTTTATTTTTGAAAAGGGAAATTTTACATTAGAAATTTTATAGCTATCAACCTATATAATGAGATGTAATAGGGGAAAATGCTGGATCAGAAGTCCAAGCTCCCGAGTTTAAATCCTGATTATGCTACTTAAAATATGTTATGACCTTGGACAGATCTCTCTAGGACATGATTTCCTCATCTGTTAAAGGAGGTGGGGGTGGGGTTGAACCAGATTAACTCTAAGGTGCCTTCTAGATCTAGAGCTATTTGCTCACTGATATTATATAATAATCTGATTTCTGTGAGGCAAATCAATTTAGAGAGATGGAAAGGGAGAGGGGGCAGAATGTTTGCAATAAAGTACTTTAAACCTCTGTCCTTGGTCCTGTTCTCTTCAATATTTTTCTCTATGGCACAAATGGCATGCCTTACCTATTCTGCAGGTGACAAAGTCAGGATAGACAAGAGAATGAATATACTTGCTAAGAATTAGAATCTAAAAATATGTTAGCAAGATGAAACTATTTGCCAATGAAAGACAGAGTGATTGTAAAAGTGGGTTGGGCCTTGGCCCTTTGGAGAAAAATCAAAGCTACCAAACAATTCTAGAACCTTTCAGTATTTTGGTGATTTGATTAGCCTTTTGCTCTTAGAGTCTAAAGAATAAAAAGGGATCAGTAGGGCCAGGTGATACATGGGCTCAAGGCCTGGAGTCAGGAAGAACTGAGTTCAAATCTAGTTATGTGACTCTGGGCAAGTCACTTACCTTGTCACTTAACCTCGTTTGCCTCAGTTTCTTCATCTATTAAATGAGCTGGAGATGGAAATGGTAAATCACTTTAGTAATTTTGCCAAGAAAACCCCAAATGGAGTCACAAAAAGTCACATGTAACTAAAATGACTGAACAACAAATGTTGCTCAACCCTCTAGAGATATCTATGAATATTGTAGAGAAGATCTATATATAAAGTTGGGGGGAAGAAAATAGACTGGAGGGTTTATGAAGTCCCTTCAAAGTTACTACTAGTATTTTGTTGGGCAAATCATTTTTCTTCCTTGAGTCTCAGTTAGCTCATTTGTAAATGAGAAGGTTGAATTAGATGGTTTTGGAGATTGCTTCCAGCTCTGAAATTCTATGAGCCCTAACACTCATCTTACTTTCATACAGAAGCCAACCCTTTAAGTGCTGTATCCTTGGCCAAAAGGAAAGGCAGGATCCCCAAGGATCACTCATGAGTTCATCTGCCATAAACTCCCACCTGACTCATTGGAACAGCTTCTTATTTATTCCTTTAAACTTGTGCTCTTTGTTGGAACTCGGAGGGTAAACTTTCTAACAGTCATATGGGTCTTGGGATTCTCTTTGTTCAGAAATGGCAGAGGCCAGAAAAGTATTGAAAAGGTTGTGTTTGGGAAGCAACAGCTACAGTTGTCAAATGTTCTGGTCTTTAAACATCCTAACTGGTGGAGTTTCTGGCTCACTCTACCTTGGCCAAGCTTCTTGGCTTCCCAATGCCTGTCAACCCAGATGTGAGACTGCAGCAAATACAAGTCCTTGAAAACCAGATGTTATATCAGAACTATGGTATCCTGGGGAGAGGAGAAACACATACATATACACCCAAGTGATCTGTATGATTATTCCAAATTCTACATTCCAGTCTTCAGACAATCTGCAAAAAGGATTTAATAAATGAGGTACCTTTAACCTTGAAATAATTAAAGCTGAAAGAAACTGTCAAAGCCTGTTCTTCATAGGTATACCAATATTGGATGGATAAATCTTTATCTTAAGCTGCCTTGAATATATAATTCTGAATTGATCACATGTTCTTGCCTTGATTTAATTGGGATGTTCAGAATATATCAAGAAGGCAATATCAGGTGCTCATGTTGTTTGAGATGAAAAAGACACTTTAAAAACAACAATAACAAAAACCACAGAGAGATCAATTGTCTTTTTTGAGCTGGCAAGCATCCACAGAAACTTTTGGCCTGCTTTCCACTAAAGCAAATATCAGAGCCATTTCTCCATGAAAACTTTATAAAGTGTTATGAGGGATTTGATTAGAAATCCTTTCCAACTGAGCTCAAGCCATGAGTATAATCAAGTGCCCTCAGAAATAAATTAAGTACCTGAAAAGGGCATTTATCATATTCGGTTACATTCTTTAATACTGGCAGCCACACGACTTTAAGAATGCCATCACAGGTCATAAGTTAATTTCTAAGATGAAAGGATGGCTAGTTGGAAATTTTTCCATGCCAGGATAATAACATCATAAGAGCTAGAATGACCTCAAAGGTCATCTGGACCGATCCCCTCATTTTATAGATGGGGAAACTGAGGCACACAGATGAAAAACAATTGTTAAAGGCTATAGATCTTGATAGTGTCAAAGCTAGGAATTCTAAATCCAAGTCTTTTGTTCCTTTAATTATAGCAGGTTGTCTTCCCCATAGGACACAAAGATGGGAAAGAGAGGTATAAATAAAATGCTATGGTCGTTCAGCAAGGGCTTGGGGGGTGGGAATGGTAGTAAGTAATGTCATAAGACTTCACAGAAGAAAAGATACTTGAGTTTGTCCATGCAATATAGATAGGATTTCGGCTGGTAGGAATGGATCAGGGAGAAGGGTATTCCAGTATGATGAAGTGTAACTAATAATAATAGTTGGTATTTATTTAGTGCTTCAAAGTTGGCAAAGCATTTGACCTATATTATTTTCATTTGATCCTTTTTTGATTTACCCAATTTCACCCAGCTAAGTAAATGTCTTGAGATAGCATTTGAATTCGGCTCCTCCTAATTCCAAGTCTAGCACCGGATCATCTAGGCTTGGCCAAGCTAACTTCCAGAATTTGGAGTTGGTCTGTTTTGGGTTTTGCTGTTGATGGTGATCTGTGAACAAGGACCAGAAAATAGCGAGTAGACCTAGTTAGCAGATCGTTGTGTGAGTGAAAGAGAGTAGTATGGAAAGATAAGTATTTATATTTGAAAGGAAGGGGAGCACCATGCAAACTTATTTCAGTTGACACTTAATATATTGTGGGATATACAACCAATGGTCTGTAGAAAGCCTCCTGGTGACCTTTACCCTATGATTTTGGGAAATCAGAGCAACTAATTCTGTTTCTGGGATCAGGGTTGAAAGAGCTAGAAACCACGGAATGCTGAGTACATACAGGGATAGCTATTGCAGAGGTTTTCTCCACAATGCTCTGATTTGCAGCTACTCTCCTGGGGAAAAAGAATCCCCATTCCTGCTGCCAGTCACATCTAATTTGGAGATCATCTAGTCCAATTTGTTGACTTTATGGATGGAGAAACTAAGGACCGATGCTCTTCAATCCAATGACATAGTATCTTAGCTGTTCCATGAACAAGACATTCCATCTCTTGGCTCTGGGCATTCTTTGGGATTTCCCTGGAATACTTTCCTTCCTTTGAGTCTGACTACCAACTTCCCTGGCTTCCCAGCTAAAATCCTACTTTCTACAGGAAGCCTTCTGCATCCCCCTTTTTATTCCAGTGTCTTCTCTCTGTTCATTATTTCCTATTTATCCTGTTTAATTGTTTGCTTTGTCTATATTTGTTACTCCATTAGATTATAGCTCCTTGAGATCAGGGAACTATCTTTTGCCTCTTTTGTATCTGCAGTACTCAGCATAGTGCCAGGCACAAAACAGACACTTAATAAATGTTTACTGATTGAATATTAAAAAAAACACTAAAATAGTATAGTTCATATTTTCATAATATTTTCCAAGTGTTTTTTGTACATGTGCCTGCTCAGCTCTCAAAATAATGCTGTGTAGAAGAGAATTTTAACCCCATTTTACAGAAAAGGAACTGAATCCAGAGAGATCAAGTGAAAGAGAATTTCTGAGATCCCTTCCACCTATAACTTGATAATTTTACAAACCTATAGTTTTTTCTTAACCATTTCCTAAACTATTGGACTCTGCAGTTGGAAGGCCCAGAACAGCTATCACTGAGTTGGCTTTCTTCCCAATTTTTGCAGCAACCACTCTGGTCCATTCCCTTTTGTAGTCAGCTTACCAATCAAAACACATCTGTTCACTGAGAAGCAGCTTTGCAAATATTCCTGAACAAAGAACCAGGTGACATTGTTCCAATCTTCACATTTCTGGTAACCCTGTGGACCCTATAGTACAGTTTGGATTGCTAGGAGTAGAAATGTGTGTTGGGATTACTTTTCCTCTCTGGGCCAGTTTCCTTACCTTTAAAATGATTATCTCTAACTTCTCTTCTAGTTCTATTATCGTCTGGGTCCAAGTTCTAAGACTAGCTCAGATATTCTGTTTTGAGATCCATTTTTAGGGCTATCCAAAATAGAATGAGCAGCCTGGGGGAGGCAGTAGATTTCCCTTTATTAGAAATCTTCAAGCAAAGATTAAATAATTACTTCTCCCAGATGTCTTAAAAGGGGGTTATGGTTGAATAATGGCTTGGACTAGATACTTTCTCCAAGTCTGAGATTTCTGATTCTTTGACTTTAACTCTGATATTAAGCTTAAAGTTCTTCCCAAATCAGACATTTTAGGTTCTAGATTACAAGATCCCTTCCAGGCCTATTATTTTATTTTCTAAATTCTAAGTTCCTTTCTAGGACTTCTCCCAAATCTGACATTTAAAAATTCTAAGTTTCTGTCAATTAAGCAAGCAAGAAACATTTATTACATCACTACTAAACGCCAAGCACTGCTCTGAAGAGGTTGGGGATACCAAAAAATAAGCAGAGTACCTGTTCTCAAAGAACTCAATCTAATCGAAGAAAGAAGCAAAGATTTATACAAAGTATTACACAGGATAAATGGGAAATAATTAGAGAGAGAAAGAGCACTAGAATTAAGAGAGGTGGGGGAAAGTTTCCTGTGGGAGATGGGATTTTAATTGGGATTTTTTTTTTAAGCCAGAGTTCAGTAGGAAGAGAGTAGGAAGAGAGTAGGAGGGTATTCTAGACTTGGGAGCAAGCCAAAGAAAATGCCCGGAGCTGAAATTCTTTGGGAACTCTTTGTACACTTTGGGCTTCTAAAGTCCCCGAAAGCTCTGCCAGTCCTTGTGCCAGCTCTTTCAGGCTAGATCTTTGTGCTTGTCACACAGCTGGCCCGCTGGGCACAGTGGGCCCGCGCCCCTCTTACCCGATTCACAGGCACCCTTCTGGATCTGAATGACAGCGGGCAGCCCCTGCTGAAGGGCTTTGCGGCTGGCAGCCTTCAGCCGGCACACGTTGTCGTAGGTTCGCCCGTCGCTGCCGCACACCTGGTAGGTCAGCTTGCACTGGCAGACTCCCTTAGCGAAGCGCTTGCCCGCCGGGTGGCCACACTCCAAGCTGTCTCCACAGGGGGGGTCGTCCTTTCTGCCGCACGCATCGCCCTCGGCCGCGGCGCACACCAGGCAACAGTTACAGCTGTCGGGCACGTAGCCTCCCGGGCAGCTGGGAGTGGGGCACTTGGAGACGTCGCAGCGCGGGGGGCATGCCACGGGCTCTGCCCGGCTGGGGCGCAGCAGCGCCAGCAGCCCCAGGGTACACAGCAGGAAGGTACTTTGAAGCATGGCGACCCCTCTTCGCTTAATCTTGGGGCTTAACTGCTGCAGCTGCAACTAATCGAAACGACCCCTACAGAAGCCCTGTGGGA
Organism: Antechinus flavipes; assembly: GCF_016432865.1. Classification (NCBI taxonomy): domain Eukaryota; kingdom Metazoa; phylum Chordata; class Mammalia; order Dasyuromorphia; family Dasyuridae; genus Antechinus; species Antechinus flavipes. Next base: position 190,748,358 of record NC_067403.1, on the reverse strand, counting down.
CGGCTAAGAAACAAAGGCAGACACGCCAGTTGCGCAGACCAGGGGCGCCAAAGGAGCGCGGACCAGCCAGCGGACAGCAAATGGGATTTACTGCAAAGCCAGCTTAGCCAAAGCTAGAAGAAGCAGCCCCTGAGCCGGCCGGCTTGCTTATCCCTCTCCAGAGGTTCAAAACGTAGGGAGCACTAGCCCCTGGCGGGCTGGGCAGGGGTCGCTGGGAGGAGGCAGAGCCCTAACACACGGAGATGGGCTCTATCAAAAGCTCAATTCAAGGGAGACCCGGGCTGGAGAGCTGTTCCTGGCACATGCAAAATGCGCCAAGGGTCCCTTAGGCGTCTCGCTGGGTAAAGGCAACGGCTTCTACCCTTGCTCTGCTGGCAGGAGAGCGCGGAGCTGGATTTTAAAGCCCAGCCAGGCATCCAATGCTCCACCCCCTCAACACACACCCTGGGGAAGAAAAAAGGGGGAGGTGGGAGTGGGGTGTTGAGGACTCCCCAAGTCTGGCTGCTGAGCTTTGACACGGCAGCCAGGGATTATTGGGGAGCCGTAGTCTTGCCGCGGGAGGAGGCAGGGTTGCAGGAGCCTGAGCTAGAGCGCAAAGAAGTATGTATGTGGGCTGTGCCTTAGAGGCAGCTGCAGCTGTTTTAGGAGGAGGCGTCTGGGACCAGCTGCGCGCCCTGCCTCCGGCCCAGACCCCACCTCCTTGGAGAGCCAAATCTCAGCACCTCTTCCACCATGCCATAGCCCCTAATCTCCCTCTTCCTTTTCTCTCTCCTAACTACAATCCTCCTCCTCCTTTTCTTTACTTTCCATTCTCCCCTCCTTCTTCTTGCACCTCCTTAGCCTTTCCATAGTTTTCTTTCTCTTCAATCTAGCTCTCCTGATCATCTTCACCCTTTCCCCTCTCTGAACTCTTAATGTTCTTTCCTTCCACCCCGCCTTTCTTCTTAGTTCTTTACCCCTTCCATTTTCTTCCTCTTTTCTGCTTTTTCTTCCCTCCATCCTTTCCCATCTAATTTTTTTTTAAGTCTTATGACATTACTTATTACCATCCCCACCCCTTTTTAAATTTTGCTTTGGAAATTGGAGTGGGAGTGGAATTGACATATTGATCAAATAAAAGCTGCACTTTACCTTACTGGCTACTTCTCTTAGTGACCCATTTCTAGTAGCATAAGTTTTAACATTTATTCACATTTTAAAATTCATTTTTAGCTATTCTGTATTGAAAGTAGAGATTCAATTCAAGGTCTTCTGCCGCCAATTCCAGGGCTTTTTCCTTTCTTTAGCAGTGATAAATCTTCCACTAAGTAAGGAATTATTATTATTTTTTAAACGGCCAAAAGTTACTTCAAATAAAGTAGACTGCAAGGTTACCATGAGTCAGTAGTGTGATGCATCATCCAAGAAAGTTCATTCAATCTTAGGATGCATCAAGAGTATCATAGTGTCCAGGCCTAGGGAAGTAGTAGTCAATCTTTCTGAACTCTGCCTGGACAGAACACATCTGGAGTATTGTTTTTAGTTCTGAGGACCACTCTTTTTAAAATAGTATTTTATTTTTCCAATTACATGCAAAAACAATTTTAAATATTTACTTTTAAAAAAATTGAGTTCTGGATTTTCTCTCTTTTTTCCTTTCCTCACCCCTCCCTAAGACAATAAGCAATTTGATATAGATTATATATATGCAATCATGCAAAACATATTTCTATATTAGACACAATGTGAAGAAGTAACAATAATAGTTGACAAAAGGGAAAAAACCCAAAAAATAAAGTGAAAGTAATTTGCTTCAATCTACTTTCAGACTCCTTCAATTCTTTCTCTGGATATGGATAGAATTTTTCATCATGAGTCTTTTTGGAATTATCTTGAATCATTGGATCAGTCAGAGAAGCTAAGTCTTTCATAGTTGATTACTGTCATAATATTGTTGTTACTATACATCATGTTCTCCTGGTTCTGTTCACTTCATTTTGCATCAGTTTAACTTGCCAGGTTTTTCTGAAATCTTCCTATTCATCATTTCTTATTGCACAATAGTTTTCCATTACATTCATATACAACAACTTATTCGGCCATTTCCCAATTGATGAGCATTTCCTTGATTTCCAACTCTTTGTCATCACAAAGAGTTGCTTAAAAATATTTTTATGCATTTAGGTTCTTCTTCCCCTCATCCTTTTTTTCAATCTCTTTGGGATACAGAACTGTTAATGGCATTGTTGTATCAAAAGGTATACACAATTTGATTGTTCTTTGGGCATTATTCCAAATTGATCTTCAGAATAGTTGGATCAATTATGAGGACCACCCTTGAGAAACATTAGTAACCTGAAGAAGTCTCTAGAGAAGACTGAACAGGATCTTAAAAAGTCATGCTTTTTGAGGATTACTTGAAGGAAATTTGGAGAGGAGAAAAGAAATCTGGGGGAAGAGGAAGCAACCTTGCTAGTTATATTCCCTAATTTGAAGGCCTATCATGTGAAAGAGCAATTAGACTTATTCTTTTTGAATTAGACTTATTCATTTTTGAATAGTTCTTATTGTAGGGAAGCTTGTCTTTATACTGAACTGAAATTTTTATCATTGTTCTCATTTCCATATCACTGGGGAACTGGGAACAATGATAAAAATTTCAATTCAATATAAAGACAAACTTTTCGATAATTGGAACTGTTCAAAAATGAATCAGCTACCTTGGTAGATATTGAGTTTCCTATGATTAGAAGTATTTAAGGAAAAACTAAATAAATACTTGACATGTTATAGTAGGAGATTTTAGCCTATTTTGGGTCATGGGCCCTTTTGACAGTGGGGTACAACCTATAAACCCCTTCTGAGAGCAAAGTTTCTAAATAATTGAAGGAAATGCTAAATTTCAGGTAAAGGACAGTGAAAGTAAAGATATGATTTCCCTCTTTCCATACAAGTTCATGGACCCCCAAGGGATATCTGTATACCAATCAATTAATACATATTTATTAAACAAAAATAAATTTGCATTAAGTGAGTATTATGTATAGGGGAAACAAAAAGAGGCAAGACAGTCCCTGCTTTCAAGGAGCTTACAGTCTAATAGCTAAGAAACTCTGATTAGAGATTCCTGTTCACATATGGGTTAAGACTCTAGAGTGGTTGAGATCTGTGAAATTGTATACAACTGAATTTCTTCCTTGATGCCTGAAACTCCTTTAAAAAAAAGAACAAGACCTTTTTCCCCCCGCATGAATATCTTCACATATGGCTTAGGGTGAGATTCTACTATCTTACATAAATTTCTTTATTATACTATTAGAATGAGTTGACATTAATTCTGTTTGGTGGGGATAAAGAATGTTTCACAAGACTCTCCAATAACTAGAAATACTTTGGGATATTGCAAAATCAGAGTTGACAACGACTGTCTTAATAGCATGAAAAGTATGAAATATGTTCAAAGGAAAAACAGATGAGTTTGTTGGTGCTAATACCTCATCCTTAGTTCCATATAGAATCAAACTGATCTTTGTTCCCTATATTCTCTCCTCCTTTCTAGCTTTTTTCCTGGAGAATCCATTTCCTTATGTATGGGGATAATACTATATGTACTTTCTGCCCATGTTTGTTGCAAGGACAGCCTTATCAACATGGAAATTATTAGAGTTTATAGAGGTTTGAGTGTTTTGACCATTGGCTTTGGGGCCTACATTGAGCTAGAACAGATTTTTCTCTTCTCTCCATCCCCTGTGATTATAGATAAGAAAAATGGGGTTCACCAAGGATAAGTAATTTACCAAAGTCACATTAAGTTAGTGGCAGAGCTTAAATGATAACCCAGTTCAGTGGTCTTTTCATATTCTGACCATTCTGACTGTATTGACATCTAAAAAGACAAAACAAGGAAAAAAATAGTAAAATATGAAAGCAAATTAATGTTTTGGAGTAAAATGAAGAATTCTCAGCACAGCGCAAAAATTTAAAACATTTCCTTATTTTTTCTTTTGACTTTTATTAATAGCTTTTTATATTACTTTCAATGCAGAATATCCCTTCCCTCGCCTAAAGAACTGTTCTTAATAACAAAGAATAAAAAATAGGAAAATAGAAAGTTCAGCAATAAAACAACCAATACATTAATTGAATGTGATAGTATTTTATGTATTCCATATCCTTAATCCTTCCTACCCTGCTCCCCCAACTTCATTCCTAAATATACCTCTTTAAAGAAAATCAAATACATTTTCTAAATTCTTTTTTTTTGGGTAGAAACATATTGGTCATTATAATTACACAGAATTATATTTTTAAAAAAATATTGCTATCATCATTGTAGAGATTGTTTTTGTGTTTCCACTTACTTAATTGTGCATCGGTTAATGTAAGTCTTCCCAAGTTTTTCATTTAATTCATGTCATTAAACACTTTATTTATATATTTCATTTTTATGTTACCTTCATTTCCAAATTTGTTTCTTCTCTTCCTTGGTCTAGAGAACCATTCATTATGAGAAAGAATAAAAAAAAAGAGAACGGGGAGAAAAAGGTTGTTCAGTAAAACTCACTAGTAAATACATCAACAAAGTCTGAAAAATATATGAAATGTTCCATGCCAATAGAAGATATATATATTTCATCATTTTTGGGTGGTGGAAATAAACTTCATCTTTATCATTACACAGCATTTAATTTAGTTTTTTGTTGTTCTTTGAGGATCTCACACATACATGCTCACATGTACACACATACATATATATTTGAGGATGTAGTTATCACATATGTTGCTTCCCTGGTTCTAATTACTTCATATTATCTTTTCATGGTCCTCTAAAATTCTTCATTTTAACTAGTAAATTTGATAAAGGTATCAGTATAGATTAGTTTCCCTCTTAGTAGTTTATTCATTTTAACCATTAATTAATTTAATTGAGAACTGATGAGTAAGTCAGCTCTATAATTCTACTTAATAAAACATACTACTCAATAAAAATCAAACTGTTCAAATTGCTCAGAGTTCCAGAACGAAGTTTCTTAAACTTTTTTTCCCACTCACAACACCTTTTTTGCCCAAGAAATTTTTCTGTGACCCTGGCATATAGATATATAAAATAGGCATACAATTCAAATATTTACTGATATGAAATCATAATTTCATGACCACTACATTCAGTTATGCAACCCCACATGGGGTTGCAACCAAGAGTTTAAGAAGGTTTGTTCTAGAAGGTGAGTAAGTAAGTAGCTAAGTAAGTAGCAAAACTGGGATTTGAAGAAAATTCTAACTAAAGTTCAAAATTCTGCAAGAAACACAAAGAGAGAGGAATTGCAGCTTCTTTGAAGAAGTGAAATTGGATTGAGTTTTGAACAATGGGTAGGTTTTCAAAAGGCAGACATGAAGGTAGAGGTCAGATATAATCAGATATATTGACCTGTTTTTTATGTTTCCATCATAAATAGCAAGGGCAACTAGATAGCACAATGGATAGAGTGCTGGTCTTGCATGGCGTTACAAAGATTTAACTTCCTTAGTTCAAATCTGGCCTCAGATATTTACTAACTATGTGATCCTGGACAAGGCCTTAACTTTGGTACTTCAATTTTCTCATCTGTAAAAGGAGTTTGAGAAGGATTTTTGCCATGATGGCCCCAAATGGGGTCACAAAGAGTAGGATATGACTGAAAAATAATTAAACAGTAACTTACAGCATCCCTTTCTTCAGACCCTATTATTACTCTGGAACAGGAAAACCCACAGTTTCAAATATCAATTTGGCAGCTTCATGAAGGATAGAATGGATAGGGGAGAGATTAAAAGCAGGGTGATCAATTAACAGCAATAAATAGTTGATATTTTATTATCACTTTAAGATCATAGTCATTATTTCATGTGATCTTTACACTAACAACAATAGGAAGAATTCACATTTTTAGAACTCTTTGAGCTTTACAAAACAAATTGGCCCAGGCAGAGATTAGTATTTCCATTTTATAGATGAGTAAACTAAGATAATAAAATCCAATGAAGTTATTCATAATTCGAATACTTCGAGCTAAGTTAAAACACTTATACACACAAAATCACACAAGAAAATTCTCTCCCTCAGTTATCTGGATTGGAAATATTGTGCTAAGCATTGGAGAAAGTTTCTGCAATCTAAACATGAGGGAGATAATCTAGATAGTTTCTTCTCAGCTTCCTTCTCCTGAATCTGATTCTCAGTGATGGTTTCTCTCATATCCCCACTTGTTAATACTCTTCTACTTATATGTATAGCTACTGAACTCCACTCTGCCCCAACATAATTCAGCAACAGAATGTCAATTCCTTGAGAGGTAGAACTTTCTATTTTTGGTCTTTGCATCCTTTATATGTATGGATAGTAACTCATATATTATGCACTTAATAAGTGCACTTAAAATGGAATCGAATTAGACATTTCAAGCAAAAGCCTTTTAAAAAATATAAATTTGATGAGTATACAAGATGGTAAAAAGGGAAATTCTGGAACAGGAGTTGTTTCTTCATTTCCTGGACAGTCAGGACATCCTGTCCAGCTCAGACAACCATATTGGTTGATTTCCACTGGACCATCCAGCTCAGCTTGTCTGAGTCCCTTCCTAGGCATGGGTCCTGGGAATTCAGCCTAGGTTTTTCTCCACCCAGCCCTCCCCTTGTTCATTTGACATTTCAGTTGTTCAGTAGGGGAATGGATTCATTTCCTTCAGGAGTTTCTTCCTTGAATATAAAGCTTGTCTTCTTTTATTATTTGAGAGACTCTCAAAATCTACCTGGAGAAGAAGAGGGTCTGCTGAGATATTCAATTCCTCTGCTTATGGCATGGGGGCCACCTTACCCCACAGGGATGAACAGTAGACCTCCCCATCTCCATCCCCACCCCACCTCCAAACCCACATCTATAACACTTAGTCTGGAAAACAAACCAGCAGATGGGGACTTGGAGCAATTTATGAAATCCACAGCAGAGTCCGGAGTACTGTTCCATCCCGGAAATGAAAAGCAGACAATCAGATAAATACCGGGGGTTTATTTACTACCTTTTATGATGTTCCTTGGGTTCCAATTCCAAGCCAAACTCAGTTAGTCAGTCATTATGCAAATAACGTTAAACATATGCTCTCAATTTAAAGGCACCAAACTGTAGGATGATACCGGATGCTAATTATTTGGAGGGAGAGTCCACATTTGAGTACTGTGGCAAGCATCAGTTGATTGATTATTTGTTTTTCTGCCAAATAAGTGGGCTTACTTAATATATATCCTTTTCCTTCTCAGTCCTCCTTCCCCCCAACCTAGCCCACTGAAAACTCCACAAAATCACTTTTCTAGAAGTTTTCAGCTTTCAGAAATTGCTGGAGTAACTGCATTAGAATTCTTTCAGGACTTTAAGAAATGCTGGTGTTTTGTAGTTCTAATAGCAGGAGTTACAAGTTCTGCATTCAAATTCTGATTCTGCCAATGGATAGCTTGATGCCTTCTTGGGCCTATCATCTCAAATTCACTTTATTCATTTATGTAGTGACAGCTCAATAGTGTAGTAGATGGGGTACTGGACTGAGAATCAGGAAGACCCACCTTCCTAAGTTCAAATCTGGCTTCAGACACTTACTAGATTTGTGACCGTCAGCAAATTATTCAACCATGTCTGCTTCAGTTTACTAATCTGTAAAATGAGCTATAGAAGGAAATGGCAAAACACTCCAGCATTTTTTGCCAAGGAAACCCCAAATGGGATCACAGAGAGTCAGACATGACCAAGAAACAACTGGAAAACAACAACATAGTAGAGATAATAATGCATGAGCCTTTTGACTTCTCAGATCTATTGCAAAAGTCAAATGAGATCACGGATGTGAAAGGGCTTTGTAAACTTGAAAATAATATGGATATATAATTTATCATTTTCTTGCTGAAGGGCTTTTCCTACTGTAACCTGCTATATTCTGTTTCCCACCATAAACTAATTCTACTTGGGCAATGTAGTGCAAACTAGAAAATGCACCAGAAGGGAAGCTTTGAAACAATTAACACACTTTCTCATTTCAGATGGAACCTTAAGGTTTTTGGAAATGAAGCACACCTACTCTTTCAAAGAACAGTCAGATAGCTTTTGACTATGAAACATCTCTAAGACTCTAGTAGTTAGAAATATGTTTGTGTGGGGAAGGGGGATCCAAACCCTTTATTTAATTTTTTAAGGTGGACATACTGGTTTTCAGAACTGTTCTTTAAAAAATCATGTTGCTAAGAAAACAAAACAAAACAAAAAACCTAAAGAGGTAAATTTCCATAAAGTTAATTGACATTTGAAAGGTTAGTAAAAGTACGTGAAAACTAACTTTTAATATATTGCAATCCTAGCTTCTTTCAAGTTAGGAAAACAAGGCATCTCAGACTAATATGCTCTTCTTAAAGAAAATTAATTTTCATTTTTATAAAAATTTTTATAAAAAAGAAATGACCCATTCTTTTCAAGTATTCCTCTATTTTATTTTTGAGAGAAACAGAAAAGAGCTACTTCAAATATTCAAACTCCATGCAAGTAGGGATTATTTCATGGTATTCCAACGTGGGGTCAGCCGCTGTACTTGGCATATGACAGGAGGCACTTAATAAATATTTGATTGATTGCTTCAACATCTGTGTGTTTTTGAGCAAGTCACTTCCCCACTAGGAATGACTAAAATACTTTCTAGTTTCCTTTCAGTAACATATAATGTTCTATGTTCTAAAGGTCCTTCCAACTTAAACATTCTATTCTAAGATTCTTCTGGATAAATTACACTCAGTTCTATACACCAATGATTTTTCCAGATCTAAGATTCTATTCTGAAGTACCCTCTGACAATTTTAGATTCTGTTCACCTGTAATAGTCAACAGATCTATATGTCATCTTTCCTTCTATGAGATGTCCTGATTCAAAAACTTATTGCACACACACACACAAAAATACCAAATGGCAATAATTTAGTCACAAAGTGCATCTTACGTCCTAAGTAAAAACTCTTCATTTTCTGTCCTCCATGACTGAGACCAAGAAACCTGGTATTGCAACATGAACCCAACTCACCCAAGCCAGATGAATTTGTCGTTAGAAGCAAGTAGCCAAAGAAAAACACCAGCCAAATGTGCAACATTAAGTTTCAGAAAACACAGTGAATCATACCGCTGGGGACACTGCGCCCAGCCTATTTGTCCTGGCACGTTTCTTCAAGTGCAAAGTGCTTAATAATGTGTCACATTGGTACTGGGACTCTCAGTATGCTGTGGTTGATGTGACTAACGGCTCGTGCTAGTCTATATGTTCTGGTGAAATTGTGAGGAACATCTTCTCCATGAGAGAAATCCCAGTTTCTTGGGTTTGGGGCTACCATTGTCCAGGGGCAATTTCATTTCCCATTCTGGACAACATTGACCTAATTCTTAGCTATAATTTCTTTTTTGCTACAATGGCTCTGTGGGACATTATTTGCCCATTACTCAAATGTTCTAATATCTTAACTACTTTGTTACATTTTACTATTGGTATTGCTTCAATGCTCCAATTACAGGATGGTCATCTCAACATTTGGGAGCTCAGTTATATCTGCAACAAGTTTTGTCTGTGTTTTTCCTCAGAGAGGAAGTATCCACCTTGCTGGATAGATTCGTTTCTCTAGGTTTTCTAATGCTTTGTAGATAGCAGTGCAACAGTTATGCTATTTCCTTGCTCTCATTTCATTACCAGACATACTTCCTTTTCTAGTTATACAGGTCCTTGATGATTTCTTTAGAGCTATTCTTTTTTTCCAGATTATCATGGGTAATATACTTCAGCCTTCTTGTATCTACTATGTCTCCTTCCATTACCTTGAGATTATAAGACAATCATATCTTGTTTTATTGAGTTTCACTTTGTTACACTTCATAGATATTATTGTTTTGTTTTTATTTGTTTTACAAACTGAAGGTTTGTGGCAACCTTGTATCAAGCAAGTCTCCTGGCACCATTTTTCCAACACCAAGGGCTCACATTGTGTCACAGTGTTACATTTTAATAATTCTTACAATATTTCAAGCTTTTTCATTGTTCTATTTGTTATGGTGATCTGTGATCAGTGATCTTTGATGTTACTATTGAAATTGTTTTGGGCTACATAAAAGCCATATAAAAGGCAAACTTAATGGATAAAATGTATATGACCTGACTATTCAGTCCATCTCAGGCCATTCCAGTCTCTCTCCCTCTTCTCCAGTTTCTCTGTTCCCTGAAATACAACAATATTGAAATTAAGCCAGTTAATAGTTTTGTGATAATCTCTAAGTGTCCAAGCAAAAGGAAGGCTCAATCTATGTGGCTTGCTGCATTTTTGTATTATTTGAAGAAATTGCCACAGCTACCCTGATCTTCAACGATCACCATCTTAACCTGTCAGCAGCTTTCAATCTTGAGGCAAGACCTTCCAACAGAAAATGATTATTGTTATTATGTCATTTTTCAGTCATGTACAATTCTTTATGAATTCCTTTTTTTTTTTTGGCAAAGATACTAGAGTTATTTGCCATTTCCTTCTCTAGTTTATTTTACAGATGAGGAAACTGAGACAAACAGGATTAGGTTTAAGTGACTTTGCCCAGACTCAGAGAGCTAGAGTCTTCCTAATTCCAAACCATGACATGAACTGATGCCAAATAAAATGAGCAGAACAAGGAGAATCTATTCACTGCACCATCTATCTGCCCCAACAACAAAAAAGATTATAACTCACTGAAAATCCAGATGATTAATATTTTTAGCAATAATACATTTTAAATTAAGGTATGTACATTGTTTTAGTCATAATCTTATTGCATACATAATAGACTACAGTATAGTATAAACATAACTTTTATATGTACCAGGAAACAAAAAAAAATTAATGTGATTTGTTTTATTGCAAAATTTGCTTTATTGTGGAGATCTGAAACTGAACCTACAGTATCTCTCAGGTAAGTCTAATTTTTCCACAAATAACAGCCATATTGTATCACTGAGTAAATGCTTCAATAACCTCCAACAATTTGTGATTCTAGTATGGGAACATATTCCCTTCAATGCAATCAGCCTATACTATTTTGTCAGGTATGACTTTTTCATGTCCTCCCATACATCCTCTATATGATGGTTCTTCCAAAGTACTGCACATCTGAATCTCTTCACATTGCGTGGATATCAGTGAATCATGAAGGCTGGTCATCAGTTATCCTTTGTAATAAATTTATAAACAATCCACCTTTTCTGATCAAACAACACTGATGATATCCTTGGTACCATTTCACTTGCACACTCTTTTTTTTTGAGGGGGGAGGTTGGGGGGGTAATGTGGTATAGCCTACTTATTCTCATTATTTGCCATTCCACAACTTTAATTCTTTGGAGACCATAGGATTCCACAATGTATAGCCATATTGGAAGAATAATAGAATGAAAAAGATGGACTTTGGTTTCAAGAAGAGGCTCAGGATCATTAATAGTACTAAATAATTCTGCAAAGGCAATTTAGCCAGTCTCTTCTTCCAATTAAATTCTATTCTCAGATTACTCTGATTTATCCAAGATAAACAGATTCATGGACCAGCTTTATGATCATGTCCAACCAATTACATATCGTAGTATAAACAAGAGGTATTCTTTTTTCCTGTATGGACAATTAAATAAACATTTTTGAGTAATTTTAGATCTCATTTGGGGCATCTAAATGATGCAGTAGAAAAATTCCTGGTCTTGGAATCAGGAAGACTCATGTTCTTGAGTTTGAATCTTGCCTCAGATACTTACTAGCTTTGTGGTCCTGGGCAAGTCACTTCACTATCTTTGCCTCAGTTTTTTCATCTAGCAAATGAGTTGAAGAAGGAAATGGCAAACCACCACATATCTACACTATGCTAGCAGCTGGGAACATAAAAAATGGAACAGTGTCTGCTTTCAAGGAGCTTATATTTTCTCAGTTTACAATCTATTGCTCCACATTTTTAACAATCCTGTGACTGTAAAGATGGTAGTTAATGTACAAATCATTTGTGAAAACCTGACTATGCTCCCATGGCAGTATATTTGCCAAGAAAACCGAGAGTCACAATGACATGAATGAAATGATTACACAACAATGAAAGATCTCATTGAGGAAGTGAGCTGTGATCTGGGGATTGATGTGACCAATACTATATTATCAGCAAACAGTAGCATTTATAGGATCTCATTATCTATAGGAACTTCATCTTTCATTTAGATTATGTTCTAGACAGCCTTCAGGATAATGTGAACTGCTTTGGCAGCCATATATCCCCTTGATTTATGAGTTACTTGATAAACAGGGGGCAGCAAACTAAACTATCTTTATTGTTGTATCTTTCAAAAAATCTCCTGTCAGGCCAATTTTGGAAAAGCCTAGAAAGACTTACATGAACTGATGCCAAATAAAATGAGCAGAACAAAGAGTATATTGTACATAGTAACGGCAAAATTATGTGATGATCAACTGTGATAGACTTGGTTCTTTTCAACAATCCAGTGATTCAAGACAATTGCTATGGATTTGAGATGGAAAATGCCATCCACATCAAGAGAAAGAATGTTGGAGACTGAATATGGATCAAAACATACGAATTTCACCTTTTTTTCTTTTTCTTTCTTTTTTTTTTCTTTTAGACTGATTATTTGTATACAACATGACAAATATGGAAATACATTTAAAAGAATTGAACATATTTAACCTATATCAGATTGCTTGCTATCTTGGGGAAGGGGACTAGATAAAGGAGGGAAGGAGAAAAACTTGGAACAAAATATCTTAAAAGTGAATGTTGAAAACTATCTCTACATATATTTAGAGAAAATAAAATACTATGGAGAAAAAATTTTCCTCTGTGCCTCAGTTTCTACATCTACAAAATGAAGGTGGTTGGTAGAAAGGTCCATGACTCTGGAGTCAGAGAATCTGGGTTTAAAACACCCTTCTGACATTTTTATGACACATATGATCTTGGGAAAATCACTTAATCTTCCTGGACCTCAATTTTCTCAACTGTAAAATTATTGATTAAACTAGATGGCAGCCAAAGTTCCTTCCAGCTCTAGATCTATGTTCCTATATATGACCTTAATATATGAATAAGAAATGCATACTTTGAGGAGGGTCCTTAAAAAAGCATTTCACGCTAGTGAATCATTTTTTTAATAATTAATAAAATTTTTGTTGTAATAAATCTCAATAAATGCCATGAAATCTTATATCTCAATCAAATAATCAACATTTGTTAAATATCTACACTGTGCTAGTAGCTGGAAACATAAATAAAAAATGGAACAATGTCTGCCCTCAAGGAACTTATATTTTCTCAGTTTGTGATCTGTTGCTCCACATTTTTGACAATCCTGTGACTATAAAGACCAACTCTGTAAAGAGTTTATGTACAACATCATTTGTGAAAACCTGATTATTCTCCCATGGCACTAGTAGTTTCACTAAAGAGACAGTCTTAAGTATGATTTGGTTCTCATTCATGTTAACTTCTCACCCCACACCTCCTGGTGAACTTAACCTTTTATTAATTATTCCATTGCTGACTGGACAGAACATCTTCTCTTCAGAAATAACACACCTTAAACGTGATAGCACTTCCAGTGACTTGTACTTTGAGCTCAAAATGCAGAAGGTAAAATTTCCTCCAGTTCCCACAGGGAGACTATAGTGTTACCAGCAGGAGGAAGGGTAAACACATGATATGCTTAGTTTGGAAAGAGCATAAAGAATTTAGAGATGATCTTCACAGGATTGCTACTTTCTCTCTTTTTGGAAAATGGCACCAGGCCACTGTTCATTGCCATTTCCCTCCCAATAACATCTACCAGAAAACTACCCAGAGCTTTAAGGTAATGTTACAGGATCAAGAAACATAGAATTAACCTTGGACCAGAAGTCAGGAAATCTGCTATTTAGTCTCAGATCTCTTACTAACTCTCCCTTGAACAAATCATACTGAGTCTCAGATTTCTCTGGTATAAAATTAGAGAAGGATGATCGCTAAGTTTCCTCTAAGTAATGACTTCTTGAATATCTGATACCAGGATCCTCCTTCACACCATCTGCTGGTTTGCTTCCACAGGCCATCAAAGGTGATGATACTGATCTCTAGAAAAGGACTATTCCTTTTCTACACATCAACACCACTGAGACCAGATACTTCCTTATCTCTCTTGTGACCAGCTTTTGAATACTGTAGCCAATTTTCATGGAGTCACTTATTCTGAAGAGTAAGGCAATGGAAAAGTTATTGTTTGTCAGGACTGAATTAGAGATACAGATGTACACAGTTAGCTGATCCTTTTTTTTTCTCCCTCTTTTTTAATATATATCTGTGGGCCCTGCCAACTTCATTGGGCTGTCGTGTGGATCAAATGAGATCATGCCATGGGGACATGGGATTTAGAGCTGGCAGAGACCTACCTTAGAGATCATATCTAAATTATCATTTTAGACATGAGGAAATTTACACCCATAGAGGGAAAGTCCCTTGCTCTATAGTCACACAGGAAGTAGTACTAACAAAAGCTAGCATTTATATAGATTTACAAAGCACTTTTCAAATATTATCTCTTTTTATCCTCACAACAATCATGAGAGGAAGGTATTGAGTTGGCCAGTAGGGAAACCTCATTAAGACTCCCTGAATGAACAACACATGAGGTCCATGTAACTTTTAGGGAGTGGGGTATAGAATGGGCGGATGGGGCAAAAATTGATTAGTTAGCATCCCTGTTGCTAGGGCTTGAGGTTGATAAAGTACAAAACTTCTTAAAATGTGGGTGATGTTGTGTAAATTAATGTGCGGGCTACAAAATTATGATTTACTATTTGTAAATATTTGATTGTAAACTTATTTTATATACTTAGGGTTATGTAAAATTTTTTCAGATGAAAAAGTATTGTTAGTGGGAAAAGTTTAGGAAGTCCTGATCTAATATATAGGATATATAGCATATTATATATCTTATATATATAATATGCCTATTATATATATAGGATATAATAGGATATAATAATCCTTCCACCCAATTTCAGGGTAAGGGGTCTCTGCACAACAGAATGCAAGGGGGAACAAGACTGTCTCCCAGAACAGGTTAAGCAACTGGGAACCATTAAATGACCCACACTGGATCACTTTGATGCATGGCAAGAATCAATAAGAGAGCAAAGACATAAATATGTGAACAAAATGGAGTGATCTTCAAAATGTAGAAGTTATGGGTCCATATTTGCTCAGGCTGATAAGTATCTGAGATAGAATCCAAACTCAGACTTTCCTTATTTGAAGGCCAATACTACCGCACTATGTAGCTCCTTACAGTAGTGAGTAGCAGAGTTGTCCAATATCAGATCTAGTGCCTTTTCCATTAAATTAATCTAAAAGTAGCAGTGAGAGAGCTATGAAAGACCATCAGTGAAAGAGGCTTCGATGAAGCTTCCTTCAATGAAGGAGAAGGGACTTTTCCCTGAAGAAGGGATTGGGGGTGGGGGGGGAATCAGAGAAGACTTTAAGGAGGAGTTGGTAATTGTGTGAGTCGATATGTGTGGCTAGGTCTCTGCTTTCTCTCATATCAGTGTCAGTTTCTCTCCAAATGGCTTTGAGGACAGTAAAAAGCAGAATGAGGTCACTGCTATGTTAGAAAAGCTCCCTGCAATAATAGTTAAGTGTATAAATCACTTAGATGCAGAATTTGGCTTTGGGTCCTTGGAAAAAAGTCTTGCCTGTCAGCATAACATTGCTCATGTTAACCATAAATACCTGCTCAGATGGATTTTCATTTACTGAGTGAAAAATCCCATACAATTCTGGAAAGACTCCTTGGAAGTGATTGGGATTCTTCTGGTCCAAAGAATGTCATCAGCCACTTGCTTCAAAATTTCAGGCTTATGGGATTTCATCAGTGTGAGTAATAATAAAAATTCAAATTTTTATAGCAGATTAAGTTACACAAAATGCTGCTCCCTCCCCACCTCTTAAAACCATTCTATAGCGCCAATATTATTATCCTTGCCTGTAATCATACAGAATGTCAGTGACAGATTGAAACTCAATTCCTTTTCCTCCAATTCTAGGGCTATACCTTTAAAGCCTAAATGTTTTGTTTATTCCCTCCAATAATACATATCCTAATTCCTTTACCTAAGGAGAAAATCAACCTGAATTTCCAGGACAAAAAAAAATAATCACTGCCTGGTGATCATCCGGTGATGATGCTGCATTTGGTGAGGCTGGTGTTGGCCCAAAAGGACCAGTGAGTTAATGGGTCCAACTAAAAATCATTATAGCTTGGTACATCCTACCAGAGTTTCTCTTCCAATGATATATATATTTAACACTAAAAGGACACTTCCATGGCACAAAGAGGAATCAGAAGAGAAGACCTTTATTCTAAAATCATCATAATAAGCCCCACCACATAATTCACTATTTTTCTATATTGTTAAAATTTACAGTAAGGCAGAACATAAAATCTATTACACATATAGATTCATACTATCCCTCACTTTGGTGTCCTCCTATCATAGCCACTATCTGAATTCAAGCCCTCTATCCTAGAAAATTACAATAGACATCTAACTGGCCTCCCTGCCTCCACTATCTCTCTGTTCAATCAATTCTATACATAGCTGTTCAATCAAGTTTTTTAGTGCATGGATCTGATCGTTTCATTCTCTTGCTCAAAAATCTTCTGTGGTTTTCTATTAGTTATTATCAAAAATTCAGATTCTTCAATCTAACATCCAAGGTCCTCCATAATCTAGCTCTAATCTATCTTTTCAGCTTTAACAATTCACTTTAACATACCTTATCCTTCAGCCAAACTGAAATATCCCATGTCTTATACATATGCTATTCTTTCCCACCTCCCCATCTTTATCCATGCTATTTCCTGGATTTATAATCTTAACATTCTATTTACCCCTAAAGACTTGACTTCAGCAAGCTATTTTTGAACATCTCTAAGAAGCAACTACTAGAATGCGAATCCTGGAGTCAGAAAAATTGATCTTCCTGAGTTCAAATCCTGCCTAGCTATGTGATCCTGCACATATCACTTAACCCTATTTACTTCAGTTTCCTCAAATGTAAAATGAAGCAGAGAAGGAAGTGGCAAACACATTTGCCATTTTTGCCATCTTTGTTAAAAAAAAAAAAAAAACCCTAAATAGGGGCACCAAAAAAAAAAAAAAAAAACTCTAGCTTATAAATTCTTTAATATCAGGGAGTATGTCCAATTTATTTTGGAATCCCTCTTAGTTTCTAGTATATTATATCATATATATAGTAAGCTCTTTATAAATATTTATTGAATGAATAAATGTGTAACTTCATAAATGGATGAATGAATGAATATAAAGATGAAGCTACCCAAACTAAAGTTACTTGTCCAGGACAGTACTCTCTGCTACTAATATAGGCAGTATCTGCCAAATATCTATTTGGTTCAATCAAGCTCTTAGTCCTATCTGTTTTGTCTATATGACACCAATTATTCAGAGAGAAAGATCAGATTGCAGGTCTGTCTCTATACTATGCAAACAGAGCCATCAGTGCTTCAAATTTGAAGCTTTATTCATTTCAAAGGTTGAATCTCATTTTACAAGATGTCTCTATCTTTGGAGAGGAATAGAGTCAGTCCTTGGCAAAACTTTGATTTAGGGAAAAGAACACTAGTCATGATATCCACAGTAGCTTTGATCATTAGGATATTTTTCCTAAAAATCTAACCTAGATCTGCCTCTCTCTAGCTATCACTAAAACCAAGTCAAAAAAAAAAAAGTTCTATCTATCATCCACATAATAATCCTGAGCATCACTTTCATGTCCCTGAAGGTTTCTCTTC
Organism: Antechinus flavipes; assembly: GCF_016432865.1. Lineage (NCBI taxonomy): Eukaryota > Metazoa > Chordata > Mammalia > Dasyuromorphia > Dasyuridae > Antechinus > Antechinus flavipes. Next base: position 190,730,470 of record NC_067403.1, on the reverse strand, counting down.
TATATTTTACATCTCCTTATTCCTTTCACCAGTTTTCATATGCCATGATCTCCAGTTCTGATCTACCATCCTGGTAATCTGGAGACATCCCAGTTTATCAATCTCCTTCCTAAACTATGACACCCAGAACCAAGCAAAGTAAATCTCTCTGGACTCTGAGGTCTAATCAAGGCAGAATACAAAGGCTTCATTATCTCACTAATGCTGGAGTCTTAATGGTACTCTCTCACTCTTAATGGGATCATTGGACAGTATTAGCCTCTCTGACTGTCATATCATATTTAAGACAAGTTAAACTTGCAATCAATTAAGACCTCCAGATCTTTTCCCCATGAGCTGTTGGTTAGCTATTCCTTTCCCATTCATAAAGTTGAACCCAAGGGTATGGCTTTATATCTATATCATTAAATTTAATCTTATTTGATATAGCCATTGTTTTAAACCATTAATATCCTTTTAGATCCTGATACTATTGACAGTATGACCCTTGACAAGTTACATAACATTTCAATTGCTCCAGGCACTCTCTAAGATTATATAGAACTTGTAGGAAAGCTGTATTCATAAAGGTAGTTTTCTCACTGGGATTTCTCAACAATGATGAAGTCACAGGTTTAGTGAGAGAGTTTGAAGAGGTAATTAAAACACTATATGATTCTCTTTCTGGTTCTGTGAAGAACAGCCTATGCTGAGCTTCCATTTATGCTCACGAATCTATGGCATAAATTTGTTAAATGAACCTTGGCAGACTGACCTTTCATTATGATGCTCTGTCAAACAGATTTAGATTTTCCTTGGTTCTCCCAAAACACAAAGTACTTGGTTTTTGCTCCTTCTTCCTGTGACTTCACTCTCCTTCTGGACCCTCAAAACTCTGCCCACTTGGCAAAGATTTTTGTGGAGTCCTTGGATTTTTAGAGATTAAGTTATGAGATGAGATAATGAGAAGTGTGGTAGCTGACACTTCTATAATGCCTTTATAGCTATTTGCTTATTTGAAACCAACAATCTTCATCTGGCAAAGAATGTCAGCATTATTATGGTTCCCAATTTACAAATGAGGAAATTGAGACTTCTTTCAAAAAGTGTTTTCTTTGCTATGAAGGAGTAAAGAAAGGATTTGGATAGAATAAAAAGGGAAAAGGAGGGAGAGGGAGTTGTAATGCAAGAGAAATGAAAACATATTTAAAAAGCATATAGTTGCCTTTGATCAGTTCAAGGCATGGGGTCTAGGTAAACTATATCTTAGGACACTGAAAATGTCTTACCTGAACTTTTTAATCTCCTCCAGCAAACAGTGAGTTGCACACAATAAACATTTTTAAAATGTTATTGGATTGAGTTCAAAGCTAATAGAATGAAAATTAGCTAATTCCAGTTTTGCTGATCCAAATTATTGCCTTCAGCTGAATTTCCTAGTAAAGTGTGTGTGTGTATACACACACATACATGCAATACATATTACATAGTATATACAGTATCATGTATAATGCACACTATAAATTACATGGTACATATATATTATACAGAATATATAGTTATAGCATTATTATATGCTATTTTTTGGTACATAGCTATATACAGTATATAACATTATAGTATACATATTATAGCATCAGGTATAGGTATAGTATTAGGTAGTATATATAATATATATGTCTAATATGTATATTATAAAGTACATTTTTGTTGGTTTTTTTCAGCATATCTGACTCTTTATGATCCTATTTGGGGCTTTCTTGGCAGATATACTGGAATAGTTTATCATTTTTTTTCCTTCTCCAGCTCATTTTTTATAGATGAGGAAGCTGAGGAAGAGTTAAGTGATTTTCCCAGGGTGACACAGCTAATAGTGTCTGAGGAAAGATTTGAACTTAAATTCTTGATTCCAGGCTCTAGCCAATATGACATTTAGCTGTCCTATACAATACATATTTATTATTCAGTTATTTTTTTAGTTCCATCTAACTCCTTGTGACTTCATGTAAGTTTTTTTTTTTTTTTGCAAAGATACTGGTGTAATTTGTTATCTCCTCCTGCTCATTTTACAGATGAGGAAACTGAGGCAAATAGGACTTGCCCAGGTGCACGCAGCACATAAGTATCTGAGATTGGATTTGAATTCATGAAGATGAGTTTTCCTGACTTTGGGTCCAGCACTCTATCTACTGTGCCACTTGGTAGTCCAAAAGTAAATCTTTCTTCATATTTATATTTGTATATACATTTATATATGTATACATATGTATATGTGTATTATATTAAAGCTTAAAACTATGCTTACTTTTGGAATATCATATATTTTCATATAAAATATTATAAACATATGTACTTTTGCATATTATATATGCATATTCATGTGTGCATATACAATACAAAGACTTTCTGTCCAAAGAAATAGGTTCTGCACAGAGAAAATCTTACATAACTTCCCTTATTTCTTTTGAGTATAACAATCTGATTCTGTCATCCAGATTTTCATTCTGTCTTCCCCAGTTTTTAACTTTTTCTTGCCCTGTTCTTCATCCCATTAATTGCCAAGATTCATGGATTGTATTTCTACTATATCTGTCACATTCATATCATCCTCTCCACTTATCCAGCCTCCACCAGTGATCAGTTCCTCCATCCTTCTTAGACTAATGTCAGTGATTTTGTAATTCATCTCCTTGCTTCTGCTTTTTCACCTTTAATGCCTCCCTCCAGTTCCGCCCAAATTATCTTCCTAAATTCACATTTAATTATGTCTATTCACCTAGTTAAGAGACTGTTAATGGCTCTCTGCCTCAAGAATAAAATGCAAATTCTTTTGTATGTCTTTATAGACTTCCTAATCTCATCTGGTCCCCCTTTCAAATTACTTGGTATTCTGTTCTACTGACAATCTGGTTTCTTGAATCTCAGAATCACCAAACTTGCAACATTCGAGAGGACCTTCAGTAGTTATTTAATCTAATGCACAAAAGTGACTATCTAGCATCTTACTAATTCTCAAAATCAGGCCATCAATAGCTTTGGACAACTCTAATTGTCAGGAAGCTTTTCTGAAATCAAGCCTAAATTGATCTATTTGCAACTTTTTCTCCATAGTTCCTGTGGTCACATAGGAGAAGTCTAATCTTTCTTCCATGTGGTAAATAGCTATCTTGTATATTCAGAATCTTCAATTCCCCATGCCCAATTCCTTCAAGTGATACTCATCTAAAATTGACCCAAGGCCATTCACCAACTTGGTTGGCCTCTCAACAATTTCCAGCTTATCAGTCTCTGCTCTTAAACTGCGGTGCCCAAAACAGATGGACAAAGACTAAAGACAGATGAACTAACATCTCCTTATTGATGGAAGTCATGCCTTGCTTAAGAATATTAGCTTTGGGGCCGTTAGGTGGTGCACAGCATAGAGCACCAGCCTGAAATCAGGAGGACCTGAATTCCAATCTGATCTCAGATGCTTAACGCTTCCTAGCTGTGTGACCCTAGTCAGGTCACTTAACCCCAATTGACTCAGGAAAATAAAAAGAATATTAGCTTTGTGGGCTTCTACACCACACTGCTAATATAATTAAAGTTCTAAAAAATTTTTTAGAATAATTGCTGTCTAACCATGCCTCCCTTATTTTATCCTTTAACAATAATTATTTTTGTACCCAAGTATGACACTTTACAGTTATTCAACTTCATTCTATTAGATTTAATCTAACTCTTTAACCTATCAAGTTCTATTTGTATCCTTTTTCTGTCATCCTGTACATCCTGTATGGAGTATATACTCCATCCAGCTTTGTGTCATCTGCAGATCTGATACATATGTTGTCTATTCCTTTATTCAAGTCATTGACAGAAGTAGCATTAAACAGCATAAGACCAAATATAAGTCCTTAAGATACTACACTGATACTTATTACCATGTTGACCTTGAACTATTAGGTAGTTTTCTTTGGATTCTGGCTATCTAACCAATTCTGAATCTATCTTATAATATCATTATCTAATCTGTATCTCTTCTTCTCTACAAGAATAATATGAAATATCTGATTTAAAAAACTTTGTTAAAACCTAGTGTTTTTTTTTTACCTATTTCTTTACCTATACTAGTACTACATACTATTTCCTTCATTTAATTATTGAGTAATCCTGTCAAAAAAAGAAAACAGGTTAATCCGGCATGACCTCTTATTAATGAAGCCCCACTGAGTCTTTGTAATCACATTTCCTTTCCATAAGTGTCCATTTCTGTAATGATCCATTCCAAAATATTCCCAAGAATTGAGGCAAGCTTGTTGGATTATAGTTTGTAAATTCTGTTGCTGAGGTTTTATTTTTCTGACAATTGGGACATTTGCCCTTGTCCAAACTTGTAGCACTTCTGCTTTCCATATTCTTTCAAAAACAGTTTTTAGTGGTTGTTCAATAACATCTGTTGGGCTTTTTTTTTTTTTTTTTTTTTTTTTTTGGTGTTTGTTTTCCCCAATAACCAAGTTCTTGAAGGTAGCTAGGTGGCATAATGGATAGTGTGAACTGGATTTAAATGAGACATAATTTCACAAAGTTGTCAGCATCACTTTTTCTTTTAGAGTAGGTGAAGTCCAATAACAGGACAAAAATCAAGACAGCCGGGATAATCTGGGATGCAGTGAATGATCTTGGTATCTTCAATGTCTGACTGATCTCATGCTCCACAGTGCCCGTTTTAGTTGCCTTCATGGCCATTAGAACAAATTGTTCACCTACATAATTACAAAACTTAAATTGATATACAAATACTAGCTATTATTATTGTTGTTATTATTGTTTCATCTAGGTCTGAACAAGTCAAAGGCAGTTCAAGGCTTTCATCCTATCTCTTTATTTATCTTGGGTATTGATTTCCCCTTAACTATTTTTGTTCTGTTATTTCTAGTATATAAGTCATCCTCCTTGGCAGAGAAAACATAAGGAAAGCAAAAATTGGGCATTACATCCCAGAAGAACACGTAGTTATGTATACTAAGTATACTAAGTAAGAAGTATACTATGGGACTTCCGGTTAAGATGGTGGAGAGGAGGCACACTGCTGCATAAGCTCCACGCTTTCTCTCACTATCCATTCCATTACAAGCCTCTGAATTAATGCTTGACTGAAAAAAAAAACCCACAAATAGTTACCAAGAGAAGCCATCCTTGAGATTCGCCAAGAAAGGTCTGTCTTTACTGGAGGGCTGGGACGGTTTTAGATCGGGCGCAGGCTGAGGGCAGCGGCAGTGAGAGCACGGGAGCAGACTGGAGAGGGAGTGGGGAGTGATCGCAGCCGTCCCTGCGGGGAGAGCTTCGCTACAGGTTTGGATACTTTGCTCCGGCAGCAAGTCAGCAGCCCAGCAGAGAAGCTAAAAACACCGGGGCTGAAGAATACAACCCCAAACAGCTGGAGTCTCTCGGGACCTGGCCGCCCCCTCCTTTCCCCCCCACAGTGACTCAGCATGCTCTGGGATCTCGGAGTGTACCCGAAACACAGTCCTGCTAGTGCCTCACTGCTGCCCCCTGCAGTCTGTAGAGGAAGCTCGATAACATACCCAGCCCCTCCCCCAAAGAAAGACTCCAGTTTTTTCTGTTTTTCTTTGGTAGTTTGTCTCTGATTATTAGACAGAATGAGCAAGAAGCTGAAGAGTACTTTAACCCTTGAAAGCTTCTATACAGATAGAGAGCAGACTCTAAATCCTGAGGAGACTAAAAACAGACAGTCCCCAGTGAATCCCCAAAGGAGGAGATCATCTGTTCCTCAGCACAGATGAACCTCATAGAAGTGATTAAAAAGGCTCTCACAAGGGAGCTAGAAGAAAAATGGGGAAAGCAGAGTGAGGCTTGGGAAAAGGAGAGGGAGGCTTGGCAAAAGAGCCTGGAGAAAGTTAAAGAGAGAGTGGATAAAGAAGTAAAATCCTTGAAAAATAGGATTAGTGAACTGGAAACAGAAAACAGCTCTCTAAAAAACAAAATTGGCGAAATGGAAAAAAATTCCACAGAACAAAAGAACTCAATTGGACAATTAGAAAAAGATTTTTAAAAAGTGAGTGAAGAAAATACTTCACTGAAAATCAGAATTGAACAAGTGGAATTGAATGACTCGAGGAGACAAGAAGAATCAGTCAAGCAAATCCAAAAAAATCAAACAATGGAGAAAAATGTGAAATACCTTCTGGGGAAGACAACAGACCTGGAAAACAGATCCAGGAGAGACAATCTGAGAATCATTGGACTTCCAGAAAAACATGATGAAAAAAAGAGCCTGGACACTATTTTCCAGGAAATTATCAAAGAGAACTGCCCAGAAGTCATAGGAACAGAGGAAAAAACAAACATTGAAAGGATTCATCGATCACCCACTGAAAGGGATCCTAAAATCAAAACACCAAGGAATATAGTGGCCAAATGCCAGAACCCTCAGATGAAGGAAAAAATATTGCAAGCGGCTAGAAAAACCCAATTCAAGTATCAAGGAGCCACAATAAGGATCACCCAGGATCTGGCAGCATCCACATTAAAAGATCAAAGGGCCTGGAATATGATATTCCGAAAGGCTAAGGAACTTGGTATGCAACCAAAAATAACTTACCCAGCGAGAATGAGCATCTTTTTCCAGGGAAGAAGATGGACATTCAACAAAGTAAGCGAATTTCATCTATTTCTGATGAAAAAACCAGAACTTAACAAAAAGTTTGATCTACAAATATAGAACTCAAGAGAAATCTAAAAAGGTAAAGATTAATTGTGGTGAGCTTTTTCTTCTCAAAACACAGCCAGGTGATAAAAGTTCAGATCTTTTATTATTTCCAATATAGCCCGGTTAGCTTAGAGCCTATCTCTCTGCTTGGTTCTAAGAGCTCTCTCCAAATGTCTTTAAATCCAAAGGTCTGGTCCTTCAGCCTCTGCCTCTGCTTTCTTCAGCCTCCCCAGCTCCAGTCTTCATGTCATTCTGGTGAAATCTCGACTTGTAGCGTCTTCCTCTCTCCAGAGCACTCTCCGACTGGCCCATTGGCCTATTTATGCTCCTTCCAGAGAGAGGGATTATGGGTAGTTCTACTTAGTACCTTGTTTCAGGTTCTGCCCAAAACATCTTCTTGTAAGATTAGATCAACTCTAATTACTTAGCAGTTAGTAAGGATTCCAACATCTCTCCCCCTTTCTTTTGTTTTAAAACATAGGGGGTTTCTGAGGGGGTACACATAAATCCATCAATATGGGCCAGAACTTTGTAACAGATATACATGGTATACATAAATCCATCAATATGGGAGGCATTATACATAATTTACAAAAGCACACAGCAATATAACACAGGCTAGTGGTAATGTAACAAATAACATGAATCAACATGAAAATTTAACTACTGCAAAAAGTCTCATCAACAATCTTTCATCTCAAGAAATCCAATGATTCTTGCAATTGCTTAAAATACATAAGCACATAAGTAATATAACACAGGCTAGTAGTAATGTAACAACATAAATCGACCTGAAAATTTACAAATGTCCATAAGTCCTAGAAATAGTCCATAAGGAATCCATTGTTCATTAGTTCATGCGCCAGGAATCTAATAATTCCTGTAAGCTCTGAAGTACTGCAAAAAGTCTCATCAACAATTTTTCATCTCAGGGAATCCAGTGATTCTTGCTGGTTTTTCAGGAACTGAAAGCTGAAGATTTTAAAGTTCTTTTGACAGTCTCATTGTTAGCCATCTGATTCCTTTTCCAACTGTGGAAATATAAGCAGATCCTCTTCCCCAAGCAGTTAACCTATCTAATTCTCTTCTATTTACCACTTTTGGGATTTCTCCTCATCATCTGGTAATTACATTGGAGCTGTTTGCATTGGATATTGTTTTGTTGTCTTAAAAGGCCTGTATTCTTCCCAACTGTAATCCTGATTGCTTTTCTGTTGGTTGATGACATCAGAGTTCTGAATTTCTAAAGTCTCTCTGGGTGTAACCTCAGCTGCTATCATGCCCCACCTGTCCTTTGATTGATACTTTGGAGCTGGGCCTTGCCTCTCCTTCCTCTGGGTCAATATACATTTAGAGGCCCAGTGAAAGCTTCCGTTACATTTTGGACATGGGGTTTTGGGTTTTCTCTCACCCTGTCTTCTCACTCTATCTCCATATCTACAATGAGCTCTCAAATGTCCAATTTTTCCGCATTGAAAACATCGATGAGTTTCTCTAGAATTCCTCTGCCAAGAAGGACCTTGTCTTTCCATGTTCATCATAGTTTGGGCATAATAAGCATTTATGTCCACTGTGGCACAGCGTCTTATGATCTCTTCTAAAGGAGCTTTTTTGTCTAGCCCCCATATAATTCTCTTGCAAACCTCATTGGCATTTTCCTTAGCCAAATGTTTAGTCATTATTTCTGTTGCTGCATTGTCTCCAATGGTTCTTATTACAGCTGTTTGTAAACGTCCCACAAAATCTGCAAAAGGTTCATTGGGACCTTGCTCTATTTTTGTGAAAGCATTATTTCCATCTTTCTGTCCAGGGAGAGAATTCCAAGCTTTTATTGCAGCCTTAGAAATTTGCTCATACACTGTTATGGGATAATAAATCTGTTCTGAACTCTCTGCATACTGACCTTCTCCAGCTAGTTGGTCAAAAGCAACTTGTACAATAGCTCCTGTTTGCCTATAGCGTTGGGCTTGAACCCTACATAATTCATGAAACTCCGAAAGCCACAATAAATTTTGTCCAGGTTTTAGACAAGTTTTTGTTATGGATTTCCAGTCATTCGGGGTTAGGATTTCATAAGACAAATTATCTAGTAACATCTTCACATAAGATGATGTAGCCCCATAAAGAGTGCAACCCTTTTTCAAATCTTTAATTTTTTCCAAATTAAAAGGAGTGTATCTTCTCCTTTTTTGACCTGAGGAGTTGAGCTCTTCAATCACAGGATATGCATTTATAAAATCAGATATATCTTCTCCTTCATTTTTTGCTTTAATTAATGCTTTTTCTAATCTTGTCAAATTCTGCTTTACAGGAGAAGCTGACTGTGTTTCTGTCTCTCTCCCTCCCCCTTGTTCCACCCATGAAGGGTTAATTGCGGGGGGAGGGTCATGAGATGTGGAATCACCTAATTCCTCCTGCTGTGAAGTATCATACTCAGAATTGTAATTAACTCCATTCTCATCTGATTCGTCCTCCTTTTCACCTAGTAAAGTTGGCATTTCTTCCTCCTGTACTTTCCTTTTCATCATTCTATCACTTAAATAACTTCTTATAGCCAATTGTATTACATTATATGTATTAATTATTGAGTTAGGCCCATTTTTATCATAGAATTGACAAAGATCCTCTCCAACCAATTTCCATTCATTTAGATCTAATTCCTTATCAAGAGAGAAACAAGGACATATGTCCTTTACAGTTTGTAAAAGTTCAGTGATTTGCTGTAAACTTATAATTAAACCTTGGCTTTCCATAACTTTGACAATGCTCTCTAAACATTTTCCTTGAACATAAACAGGCTGTTTTCTAAATATCTGTCCCATCTTAGCTGAAATTCTACTTTAACTCTTCTAACAAAATTTCTTTGTTGCACTCACCCTAATTTCTGGGTTGAAGTCTTTTCCACTGGATCAGGATCAGAGGCTTTTCCACTTGAATCAGGATCGGAGCTTTTCTACTGAAATCCACTGAAGGGTCTGTTTGTCCCACGTTCAGGGCGCCAAAATGTGGTGAGCTTTTTCTTCTCAAAACACAGCCAGGTGATAAAAGTTCAGATCTTTTATTATTTCCAATATAGCCCGGTTAGCTTAGAGCCTATCTCTCTGCTTGGTTCTAAGAGCTCTCTCCAAATGTCTTTAAATCCAAAGGTCTGGTCCTTCAGCCTCTGCCTCTGCTTTCTTCAGCCTCCCCAGCTCCAGTCTTCATGTCATTCCGGTGAAATCTCGACTTGTAGCGTCTTCCTCTCTCCAGAGCACTCTCCGACTGGCCCATTGGCCTATTTATGCTCCTTCCAGAGAGAGGGATTATGGGTAGTTCTACTTAGTACCTTGTTTCAGGTTCTGCCCAAAACATCTTCTTGTAAGATTAGATCAACTCTAATTACTTAGCAGTTAGTAAGGATTCCAACAATTAATCTTGGGAACTATATTTTGACTATATAGATGTATAAAGAATACATGTATACCTTGTTCTAGAAATTGATGTGGAAAGGACATTGTATCAGAAAAAGGGTAAAGTGGGGGTAGTACATCTCATGAAGAGGCATAGAAAACCTATTATATCTGAGAGAAAGAATGGAGGGGGATGAATATAGTGGGTATCTTACTGCCTTCAGAATTGGCTTTAAGTGAAAAATCTTAAGACATATTCAATCTATGGTGAAACTTCTCCCACCTCATTGAAAAGTGAGAAGGGAAAAGTGAAAAGGGAAGGAATAAGCTAAGTGGAAGGGAATACGGGAACTGGGAGGGAAAGGGGTAAGATATGGGGAGGAACTCTAAGGCGGGGGGAGGGATACTAAAAAGGGAGGGCTGTGAGAAGCAAGTGGTGCTCACAAGCTTAATACTGGGAAGGGGGGGAAAGGGGAAAGAAGGGAGAAAAGCATAAACCGGGGTTAACAAGATGGCAAGTAATACAGAATTGGTCATTCTAACCATAAACGTGAACGGGGTAAACTCCCCCATAAAGAGGAAGCGGTTAGCAGAATGGATTAAAAGCCAGAATCCTACAATATGTTGTTTACAGGAAACACACCTGAAGCGGGGAGATACATGCAGGTTAAAGGTAAAAGGTTGGAGCAAAATCTACTATGCTTCAGGTGAATTAAAAAAAGCAGGGGTAGCCATCCTGATCTCAGATCAAGCTAAAGCAAAAATTGATCTAATTAAAAGAGATAAAGAAGGACACTATATCTTGCTAAAGGGTAGCATGGATAATGAAGCACTATCTATATTAAACATATATGCACCAAGTGGGGTAGCATCTAAATTCTTAAAAGAGAAACTAAGAGAGCTGCAAGAAGAAATAGACAGTAAAACTATAATAGTGGGAGATCTTAACCTTGCACTCTCAGAATTAGATAAATCAAACCACAAAATAAATAAGAAAGAAGTCAAAGAGGTAAATAGAATACTAGAAAAGTTACATATGATAGATCTCTGGAGAAAATGTAATGGAGACAGAAAGGAATACACTTTCTTTTCAGCAGTTCATGGAACCTATACAAAAATTGACCATATATTAGGACATAAAAACCTCAAACTCAAATGCAGTAAGGCAGAAATAGTGAATGCATCCTTTTCAGACCACGATGCAATGAAAATTACATTCAACAAAAAACCAGGGGGAAGTAGACCAAAAAATAATTGGAAACTAAATAATCTCATACTAAAGAATGATTGGGTGAAACAGCAAATCATAGACATAATTAATAACTTCACCCAAGAAAACGATAATAATGAGACATCATACCAAAATGTATGGGATGCAGCCAAAGCGGTAATAAGGGGAAATTTCATATCTCTAGAGGTCTATTTGTATAAAATAGAGAAAGAGAAGGTCAATGAATTGGGTTTGCAATTAAAAATGCTAGAAAAGGAACAAATTAAAAACCCCCAGTCAAACACTAAACTTGAAATTCTAAAAATAAAAGGTGAGATCAATAAAATTGAAAGTAAAAAAACTATTGAATTGATTAATAAAACTAAGAGTTGGTTCTATGAAAAAACCAACAAAATAGACAAACCCTTAGTAAATCTGATTAAAAAAAGGAAAGAGGAAAATCAAATTGTTAGTCTTAAAAATGAAAAGGGAGAACTCGCCACTAACGAAGAGGAAATTAGAGCAATAATTAGGAGTTACTTTGCCCAACTTTATGCCAATAAATTTGACAACTTAAATGAAATAGAAAAATACCTCCAAAAATATAGCTTGCCCAAACTAACAGGGGAAGAAGTAAATATCCTAAACAGTCCCATCTCAGAAAAAGAAATAGAACAAACTATCAATCAACTCCCTAAGAAAAAATCCCCAGGACCAGATGGATTTACATGTGAATTCTACCAAACATTTAAAGAACAATTAATTCCAATGTTATATAAACTATTTGAAAAAATAGGGATCGAAGGAGTCCTACCAAACTCCTTTTATGACACAGACATGGTACTTATACCTAAACCAGGTAGGCTGAAAACAGAGAAAGAAAATTATAGACCAATCTCCCTAATGAATATTGATGCTAAAATCTTAAATAAAATATCAGCAAAAAGATTACAGAAAATCATCCCCAGGATAATACACTATGACCAAGTAGGATTTATACCAGGAATGCAGGGCTGGTTCAATATTAGGAAAACTATTAGCATAATTGACTATATCAATAACCAAACAAACAAAAACCATATGATCATCTCAATAGATGCAGAAAAAGCATTTGATAAAATCCAACATCCATTCCTAATAAAAACACTTGAGAGCATAGGAATAAATGGACTTTTCCTTAAAATAGTCAGGAGCATATATTTAAAACCATCAGTAAGCATCATATGCAATGGGGAAAAACTGGAACCTTTCCCAGTAAGATCTGGAGTGAAGCAAGGTTGCCCACTATCACCATTATTATTTAATATTGTATTAGAAACACTAGCCTCGGCAATAAGAGTCGAGAAAGATATTAAAGGAATTAGAGTAGGCAATGAGGAAACCAAACTATCACTCTTTGCAGATGATATGATGGTATACCTAGAGAACCCCAGAGATTCTACTAAAAAGCTATTGGAAATAATTCATAATTTTAGCAAAGTAGCTGGCTACAAAATAAATCCCCATAAATCCTCAGCATTTTTATACATCACCAACAAAACCCAACAGCAAGAGATACAAAGAGAAATTCCATTCAGAATAACTTGATACCATAAAATATTTGGGAATCTATCTACCAAAGGAAAGTCAGGAATTATATGAGCAAAATTATAAAAAAGTCTCCACACAAATAAAGTCAGACTTAAATAATTGGAAAAATATTAAGTGCTCTTGGATCGGCCAAGCGAACATAATAAAGATGACAATACTCCCTAAACTAATCTATTTATTTAGTGCTATACCAATCAGACTTCCAAGAAAATATTTTATTGATCTAGAAAAAATAACAACAAAATTCATATGGAACAATAAAAAGTCGAGAATCTCAAGGGAATTAATGAAAAAAAAAATCAAAGGAAGGTGGCCTAGCTGTACCTGATCTAAAATTATATTATAAAGCAGCAGTCACCAAAACCATTTGGTATTGGCTAAGAAATAGATTAGTGGATCAGTGAAAAAGGCTAGGTTCACAAGACAGAATAGTCAACTATAGCAATCTAGTGTTTGACAAACCCAAAGCCCCTAACTTCTGGGAAAAGAATTCATTATTTGATAAAAACTGCTGGGATAATTGGAAATTAGTATGGCAGAAATTAGGCATGGACCCACACTTAACACCATATACCAAGATAAGATCAAAATGGGTCCATGACCTAGGCATAAAGAACGAGATTATAAATAAATTAGAGGAACATAGAATAGTTTATCTCTCAGACTTGTGGAGGAGAAAGAAATTTGTGACCAAAGATGAACTAGAGACCATTACTGATCACAAAATAGAAAATTTTGATTACATCAAATTAAAAAGCCTTTGTACAAACAAAACTAATGCAAGCAAGATTAGAAGGGAAGCAACAAACTGGGAAAACATCTTCACAGTTAAAGGTTCTGATAAAGGCCCCATTTCTAAAATATATAGAGAACTGACTCAAATTTATAAGAAATCAAGCCATTCTCCAATTGATAAATGGTCAAAGGATATGAACAGACAATTTTCAGAGGATGAAATTGAAACTATTACCACTCATATGAAAGAGTGTTCCAAATCATTATTGATCAGAGAAATGCAAATTAAGACAACTCTGAGATACCACTACACACCTGTCAGATTGGCTAAGATGACAGGAAAAAATAATGATGAATGTTGGAGGGGATGCGGGAAAACTGGGACACTAATGCATTGTTGGTGGAGTTGTGAACGAATCCAACCATTCTGGAGCGCAATCTGGAATTATGCCCAAAAAATTATCAAATTGTGCATACCCTTTGATCCAGCAGTGTTTCTATTGGGCTTATATCCCAAAGAAATACTAAAGAAGGGAAAGGGACCTGTATGTGCCAAAATGTTTGTAGCAGCCCTGTTTGTAGTGGCTAGAAACTGGAAAATGAATGGATGCCCATCAATTGGAGAATGGCTGGGTAAATTGTGGTATATGAATGTTATGGAATATTATTGTTCTGTAAGAAATGACCAGCAGGATGAATACAGAGAGGACTGGTGAGACTTACATGAACTGATGCTAAGTGAAATGAGCAGAACCAGGAGATCATTATACACTTCGACAACGATATTGTATGAGGACATATTTTGATGGAAGTGGATTTCTTTGACAAAGAGACCTGAGTTTCAATTGATAAATGACGGACAAAAGCAGCTACACCCAAAGAAAGAACACTGGGAAACGAATGTGAACTATCTGCATTTTTGTTTTTCTTCCCGGGTTATTTATACCTTCTGAATCCAATTCTCCCTATGCAACAAGAGAACTGTTCGGTTCTGCAAACATATATTGTATCTAGGATATACTGCAACATATCCAACATATAAAGGACTGCTTGCCATCTAGGGGAGGGGGTGGAGGGAGGGAAAAAAAATCGGAACAGAAACGAGTGTCAATATAAAGTAATTATTAAATAAAAATTAAATTAAAAAAATAAAAAAATAAAAAAGAAGTATACTATGTATACTACACACACACACACACACACACACACATGTTGAGTACAGAACTAAATAACTTAGTCTTTCTTTTTTTCTGCTCTGTTTTTCACTGTTTCTCTCCCTGTTAAGACAGGAAAGTCTGTGTGGTCTCATGTCAGAATAGGACCATTTGGTTTGGGAGAGGCAATCCATTTCTATATTCATTTCATAAATAATTATGTGCATCATATGTTTAAAGTTATGGTTAGGGATTCTATTTTTATCATATAGAAATTATTTATGATGGATCTTTGTGTTTGTATAAAGCTGGGAATTTCCCCAATAGACCACATATTTGATTGTCACAATGAAATGTCTGTGGAATAAAAGTGTGTATTTCTTTACTCAGGGTTAGTCATTCAGAACCTCTATTGTTCCTGTTGCATAAAAAGCATATCTGACTTTCAAGAAATTTAGAATATTTGTCTTTTAAAACAGAGCTCTGTATTTTCTCCTGCAGGAAATGAAAAGCCCTTGTATTTAAAAAAAATACATCTATATCACTCTATCTCTCTGTTTATATATATTTATACATCAATCTGTTTATATTTATTTTTAGTGCAGGTAAATGATATAGTCATTATCTAAGCCTTAAGAAATTACAGGAAGGGTGAATGACTATTATAGGTATTAATCAAGTTAAAAATAAGTCAGGCTTAGTAATAACTGCCCAAAAGTAAAGCAAGCTGCTTCAGCAGGTATTGAGTTCTCTGTCACTAAAAGCTTTCAAACAAAGGTTAGATGACAGTGTTAAGGAGATGATTCCTTAGATCAGAATTGGATAAGATATTTTGGGTCTATGTTTAAAAAAAGGGAAATGTGGGCACTGAATGTGTTTAGATGATCAGCTTTGTTATTTTCTATGACAAGACCCTCAAACCTCAGCATCTGGCTTTGATTTCCAATTTCTGTTGAAACAAAAATAACCCTTAATTAATGTTTGCAAAGAATTACTCAGATAGGATTGGTATGGGACAGCTAGGTGGCACAGTGGATAGAACACCAGCCCTGAACTCAGGAGGACCTCAAATCTGACCTCAGACACTTGACACTTCCTAGCTGTGTGACCCTGAGCAATTTACTTAACCCCAATTGCCTTAGCCAAAAAAAAAAAAAAAGATAGGATTGGTGGCTCAGCATTTCTATGAAAATAGCTTGTAATGTCTCATCTCTCCAGTAAGCCATTCCTTCTATGACAATGATTCATCTCTATGGAGATCATATCATAAAACCTTTGTATTTGTATTCAGTTCTCTGTAAAACTAAATTAGCATGAAAGAACTTTGGATTGAGAAACAGGGGTCCTCCATTCAAATTCTGAGTTTGCTCAATCATCCTGGGAAAGTTACTTCTCTCTCTGGATTTTAATTTCTCACCAATAAAATGAAGTATCTAAACTAGATGCTCCTTAAGACTCCCGTGAATGTAGTACATACAAACACACACACATTTATGTATACATGTGTGTATATGCATATATATGTACGCTCTTTTGTGGTAGTGAAAATCTGGAAGCAAAATGGATATCCATAAATTGCTAAATATATGAAAGAAAAATAGAAACAATGAAGTTGAGGAATTCAGAAAAATATGAGAAGACTTGAATGTGCTGATGTAAAGCGAGAGGAACAGAACCAAGAAAACAATATATACAATAACTATAATAATGTAAATGAAAATCACACTAAATCAAAGCAAAACACCATGTAATTGTAATGACCAATCTTGGCCAAATCTTTAAATGAAGAAATGCACCACCCACCCCCCTTTCTTTAGAAAGATAAATTGGTTAGTTGTTTAACTGTTTTTCTTTGTTGGAAGGGAAGCCTCATGAATGGGTAGTTGGGTGGGTATATCCGGAAATGACTGATTTCTCAAAGCTTAAAAAGAAATACCAATATAAGATCTCAAATAACATATAAACAAATCCATTCATGCTGAGAGTCACAGGAAATATCTTTTTCTGATCCAAGACAGAGAAATCCAACCAAAGTGTTCTGTGCACAATAGTGAGAGCTAAAGCCAATGAAAGTCGATCTAAAGAACAAAGGTAAATCAAATACACAGTCTAACTTATACTTCCTTAATATTTTCAGCCTTGTGGATGTAAGTGGGGGAGAAATAATTAGGGAGAAGTTGAATAAACTATATTGTGTGGTGAAGTAAAAGAATATCACTCTTGGAATTAGGAGGCAGAATCAAAGTATCTGAATTAGATTAGTCCAACCTATATCTTAAGAAAACTTTTTTTTTCCTACAACATTTACAAATGCTCATCCAATCTTGAAGAGAGTACAATTAAGACACAATTAAAGGGAAACACAAACCTGTTGGGGTATATCACTCCATTCTTAGATAACTCTAACTGTTAAAAAGATTTCTTTACAAAAATCCACCTTTCTATAGAATCTATAAATTGCTTTGGCATCTATATTCTGGAGTAAAGAAGAACCAATCTAATCCATTTTTGACAGGCACAAATATAAAATGTTTTTCAAAAACTTGAACACAGATATCATGTTTTTTATTAAGTCTTCTCTAAACTAAACACATTTAGTTCATTCTATCTATTTCAATATAGCTTAATCACCAATTCCATTTTTAACTTGGCTGATCTTCTCTGTATAGAATATCTTTTCCATATCCTTCCTCAGTGCAAACTTGATTTATGAGATCCTACATTCTGAATTTACATGAATTGAGTGAAATTTTGAGAAACTCCCCTTAAAAAGTCCAATTTTTTCCCTTCTGTTATGCTTCCATCACAATTTCCTTTGAGAAATCTCCAAATATGGAGATTTAGTTATTTACTTATAGCTGTTTCTGCGTTTTCTTAAAAGTGTGTATCAGAGTTTCAAGTTTCTACATCAACACTTAAGGTAACAAATACATATTATGCAAAGGCTTGTTTTTCTTTGATTCTAAAAAATTGCACTATTGCAAAAAAACCTAGCACACAGGAGGTACTCAATAGACATTTGTTTAACTAAATTAGTTATTAATCTGTCACTGTCACTTTCTGTAATTTCTTTAATAAAGAATTCCTTTAATAATAAGTCACATTGATGCTTTCAGACCAGATCATATTTCAAAAGACTGTTGTGGAAATTGTGG
Source organism: Antechinus flavipes (assembly GCF_016432865.1). Lineage (NCBI taxonomy): Eukaryota > Metazoa > Chordata > Mammalia > Dasyuromorphia > Dasyuridae > Antechinus > Antechinus flavipes. Next base: position 190,712,543 of record NC_067403.1, on the reverse strand, counting down.
ATCATAGCCTTAAAATAGACTTTAGATGCTATCTAGTCCAACCTCTTCATATTGGAGGAAAAACTGCAAAAAAAAATTGAAAATGATTCATGAAAACCAAAACACAAATAGAGAAAAAATTTGTTCACAGTTGTCCATAAACAATCAATCTATTTCTCTTCCCTCTCTGGTATAGGACATTTTCCACAAAGGTTCTAAGTCCTTCCAATTCAAGGTCACTCTATGATTTACATTCCCTTCAGAAGAAAACATCTTGGAATAACCAGCGGAACAACACCTTGGCATTTGAATAAATCCCTATCTCTTCCATAGATCCCATGTAGTCTTCTCCAGATACATCCTACTGCCTAGAAGTTTGGAATCCCTCTGAAATGAAAACATACTTTAGATGTGGTACATAGATAGACCTCTTTCCCAAGTTGAGTAAATAATTCTTGGTAATATAATAAGATCACCAAATATAGTTCTATAGATTATATTGAGACCTAGAAGGAATCTTAGAAACTATTTATTCAATCCTCTTAGTCTCAGTGAGGAAATTGAAACCTGTAGAAATGAAATGATTTAGCCAGAACACTCAGCTAAAAAATGTTAGGGTGGGATTAGCACCCATTTTTCTCCCCTGAATCCAGAACAGCAAAATCTTTTGTTCTCCCATACTATAATTTGAGTTCAGCTATGGGAAAGAGGGGTTGGTTATCACCTAAGTGATTTTTTTTCTCTTTAAGAGATAGTTCATCAGAAGCTCTTCTCTTTTCTAAAAGCCAGTTTCCCTAATTCTCAAACTTGATGTTACTTTTATAGAAGTTCATAAGACTAATATTGATACATCTCCTTTCTAATTAAAAGTATATATTTCATGATCACAACAAGTAGAAAATCTGTTCCTCCAATTAGAAACAGGGTTTTTGGGATGATATTATCCATGGACTTTTCTATCAGGGCTATGTGGGAGAGGGAACTGGGTACAAGTGGCTTCCTTGTACTTTAGGTACTCCTGATTGTTGCCAGTCTTTGGGTCTACTCTAAAGAAAGGGAATAGTTCAGAGAGAAAAGGAATGGCTTTGCAATACTTACTTTGTGAGTCTCTATAAGAACTGCAATTGCTGAGACAGATAATTCACTAATGAATGGAAGAAAAAATGTTCTGAAAAATCCACTGAGAAGTAGTATGTTATAATGTTCTTGGTGGGTTTTCTAGAGGTTTCTGGGGCAACCTTCTTTTTGGCAGAGAAATCACCATGAGAACAGCCAGGTATTAAAGTCCAAATCCTTTATTATCTCCTTCACAATCTAGTTTCCTTGCCTAGGGCCCGGGTTAGCTTTCTTAGAGGCCTTCTGGAATCTTGGTTTCAGTGGAGAAACTAAGTAGGATAGGCCTGCCATCACCATGGAGTGAGATGGAGTGAATGAATCTAGCTCTCCTTGGATCCGAGAGCTTGAGCTCCTGCCTCCAATCCTCTTGTCCTCTCTGGCTCTGAGTCCTAGCTTATAATCTCTACACTGAGTATAAACCTATCATTATATCACTGGGAAACCATTATTTGTTGTAAGATTAAAACAATCATATTGAATTTAGAGAACTATTAAGCACCATGCTAAACTAGATAACCATTGTCTCATCAATTCCACTGACTTAACATCTTGTAAGAATCCTTGTTTCAGAATTTTGGTCCATAGCAGTGTGTGATACAATAGAAAAGAGAAAGAGTTGCCAGAAGTTGGGTTTTTTCCCCCTTTAGTCATTTTCCAACTTTTCATGACCTCATTTAGGTTTTCTTGGTAAAGACACTGGAATGGTTGCCATTTCCTTCTCTATGGGTACAAATCCTGATTTTTATTACTTATGCAAGTTGCTTTAAGCTTCAGTTTCCACAAAGGGGTGGGGCACAGGGGTGTTTAAATTATCTTCTGATAGCAGCTACACCCAAAGAAAGAACACTGGGAAATGAATGTAAACTGTTTGCATTTTTGTTTTTCTTGCTGGGTTATTTTTACCTTCTGAATCCAATTCTTCCTGTGCAACAAGAGAACTGTTCAGTTCTGCACACATATATTGTATCTAGGATATACTGTGACATATTTAACATGTATAAGACTGCTTGCCATCTGGGAGAGGGGGTGGAAGGAGGGAGGGGAAAAGTCAGAACAGAAGTGAGTGCAAAGGATAATGTTGTAAAAAATTACCCAGGCATGGGTTCTATCAATAAAAAGTTATAATTATTTTTTAAAAATTATCTTCTGATTCTATGATCCTACAACAATCCTTACAACAGTCCTTAGAGATGTGCTCTAACCTACTAGCACCAGGTCAGTATTATTTATTATCAAAGGAATTACATGAAAATGACAGTGACAGATAACATATTAATTCATTTAATCAAATTCAACAAATGTCTGTTAACATTTGTCAAATGTTAACAAATGTCTGTGTGCTAAGAGTATATTGTGAACCCAACCAAGATTCAACCCAGACCTTGCCTGGGAATGTATAAACAAATTAATGTACTAGGGGGAAGGTTAAGCATGTACAGAAATAATCATAACATAAGAAATGTGAAAAGAGTATAAAGGACAGGTCTAGGTAATCTGATATTTGAGAAATTGATTCAATAAAGGAGATAGTATATTCAGGTAGAATGGAGATCCTTAACTGAGTTTTGAAGGAAGAGGAAAATTTCAGTAGATGGAATTATAGAGGAAAGTTCATTCCTAGCATGGGGGAATGACATAAATAGGGTACCTTTGCATTCTATTTGTGATTATTGGAACCTATATAGAAGACATCTTCCCAACTAGATTTTAAAATCTCTGAAAGCAGGGATTTAATCATTTTTGTATATTTCTCAGGGCCAGGTACAATATTCATATTACAGGTGCTTAAAACATTTCTGTTGATGAATTAAATGGATGAATAAATCATAATTTGATATTGACATTCAAAATAGTCTCAATCTCCCTTTCCAGCCTTGTCTCATACTAATCCCCTTCAGATAATAAATGAGACTCTTCTTCATATCCTGTTAGCCTCTAGCCCTTTCTACCTAGGAAAGTAGGCTTTCCTTGGATTTGGAACAATCAGAGAGATAGGTGAGAGAACACTTCTAACTGGAGCGGGTAGGTATGATTATAAACACTTCATAGAGGAGGTAGCTGTTGATCTAGGTTTCAAAGAAAGGAAACATAGATATGATGTCCATGGATGGAAATATAAGGGGTGGCTATAGGAGAAATGTATTCTAAGTGGAAGGAACAGTGGGCACACAAATGAAGTGGTGGAAGAGCTTGGAATGAATTAGGGAAAGAGGGATTAGTTTTGTTCTGGTTAGTCCCTTGGGGCAGAGCTAGGAATAATAGGAATAGAAATGATAGAGAAGAAGACATGAGGGGAAAAAGCTTCCTTCCCCCTTCCTCTAGAACTGGAATGGAGTACCACCAGAGGTAGTAAGTTGTCTGTTTCTAGAGTTCACCAACTAGTGGCCATTGACCATTAATGATCTAGGGGAGAGCTGTATGTAGGTATACAGATATATATATATATATAGATATATATATATATATATATATATATTAGTTATAAGTTGAACAAAATATCCTCTGAAATTCCAACTCGGAGCTTCTGCAATTCTATAGATGGGGAGTAATCCATGTTGACTGGAAGACAGGGTAGATGAAGGGGAGCAGTGAAATGTGGGGGCAAATCATAGAAGACCTTAAACATTAAATAAATCATCTTTCTTCCAATTGAGCAGATCATTACATTATCTTTATTGAATTCAGGATCTGAATTTGGGGACCAGTGATTTCATTCAGATGCTGCCAAAATGGGAATAACCTTGGATCACAAGACCCTAGCAGGAAGAAAACTTCCCCAGAAGCTATCTAATCAGATTATGAACCTTGTACTCCGACTTTAAACCCTTCATTGTCTTCCAACATTCCACATTGCCTAAATACAGAAAAAAATATCTAACTGTACTTTTTATTTAAATTTTACAAATAGGAGTCAGACATCAATTAACAAACAAGTATTTAAACATTTACCTTATTCCAGGTAATGCTAAGTGAGATCTTCTAGTTTAGGAATAGATAAATGTTTAACAACTGGCTTTCTGAAAAGAGATGTTTTTATGATCTATTTTTATGTTTAACCTAAATCATTAATATTTTTCTCCAACACTTTCTTAAATCTGGACAATCAAAAAAACAACAAATTAAATCCTGATTGGTAACCTTTGCTGGTTTTCAAGGTGTTAATGTTTACACTGAAAATTTAACTATCAGCTCTGAATAGGCCAATTAGATGTGGTTTCAGTGTGCTCCACTTCATTTGGTGTGAAGAAAATAAGGCTCACACTTAGAGAAGGTTTGTGACATGCCCAAACTGCTAAGCTTATAAATGACAGAGCCAGGATTTGAGTGCAGGCCTTGGATTGCAAAAGCAGCATTCTTTCTACTATAATATAACTTTCTACCATAACATAATTATTTGCCTTGGCAATTCTAATTGGAGTTTTTTTTCAATGTTGGGTTTAGGTTTCTGACTTTCAACTCAGCTACCACATTTGGTGACTGAAAGCCAAGTCCAAGACTCCTATTAGACAGGAGGAAATTCTGCCATCAGCCAGCCTCAGCTATCATCAGAAGCCTCAAACTTTGACATTTCCTCTTCTTCTTCCCACTAATAGTATAGGGTCCATCTACTAACCGTACAAGGTACAGAGTATTTAGGAAATGCCAGGGTGATGACATAGCCCACACTGACTCACTGACAGCATTGCTCTCTTGGCCTAGTTGGGACATTGCCTAGTTGAGGCCTGTAAACCCCCAGGCCTTACTTACATGGGCCTAAGAGAGGCAGGCCCACTGGAGAGGGAGCAGCTGGGGTCTACATGTTGAAGGAGGCAATTTCATAGTGTTTTTTCACGATGGATCTTTAAAGAATTCCTTGAATAATACAGTTTATAGAGAACCAAATGGACCCTTGAATGTAGCTACAGGATGTTTTGAGAAGGAATGAAGTCAATTCTAGACAAATTGTATTTAAAAAGTCAGAATTTGGTACTAAGGTGTGTTTACCTTTTTCTTTTGGATGATGGTTTCAGTCTAAACAATGGCCCAGCTCCAGAGAATACATCCTCTTTTCAGACATGATATCATCACTATTCACAATAGTATTGTGAGATCCTTAGTGTTGATGCCTTGCAGGTATGCATGATTTTGATTTTTCAAAACACTTTACCATCCATTCTTGTCTTCCTTAAAAAATATTTTTAAAAGAATTTTTTTTCATTTTATTTATTCATTTTGCCATTCTTTTTTTTTTAAATTGAGTTCCAAATTTTCTACCTTCCTTTCACCCCTCCTCTCTTCCATTGTGAAGGCAAGAAATGTGATATCAATTATACAAAAGAAAATTATGTAAAATATATTTCCATGGCATCCATGTTGGAAAAAAAAAAACAAGAAAAATAAAGTAAGTGAAAAAAGTATGTTTCAATCTGCAGTCAGTCTCTAATAATTCTTTCTCTGGAAGTAGATTGCATTTTTCTTCATAAGTCCTTTGAAATTTTCTTGAATGATTGCGGTGATCAGAAGAACTGGGCTTTGAACTGAGACCTTGAGCCACTGAAGTCTGTACATGAATATTACAATCAATTATATGTATATATAATGTATAACGTATATATAATCAGTTGTAATAAATACATTCAATTTATTAGAGAAGCAATGATTTAAATATTAAAAGAAGTTTAATTTTCCTCAGAATTAGATAATTGATTGTCTAGGTTCAAGAAAGTGATAGAAAAAAATGTTAATAATGCAGACTAAACTTAAAAGTGTCTTGTGGGATTTTTGAAAATTTATCCTCACATCTCTGTTCTCATCCCTTTTAAACTGAGTTCTTCTATTAAAAAAATAGACTAGAGATGAGAAGACACATTCCTTCTCTCCTTTGCAGGAGTAAAAGGTTCATACATGTAGAAATTTGCCCATAACACATTTTTAATGTATTGATTAGTTTTGCTGAATTTTTTAATTTTTGAAAATTATGTGTTATAAGGAATGGCTCTTTAGGAGAGGGATTTTGAGGGTGTGAAGGATTCAAGGGGAAATTTAGATTATATAAAAAGATATCAATAAAAATTCATTAAAAAATAGATCAAAATTGGAGCCTGCCAATCTTTACTCAGAACTCTGAAATTTGCTTTCTCCAATTGGAAAACCAGTATGGTTTAGTGGGTAGAATAGTAGAACTGGGGCTGGTAGGATCTAGGTTGAAATTCTCCCTTTTGGGGCAACTAGATGGTACATTGGACAGAGCACTGGTCCTGAAGTCAGGGGGACCCAAGTTCAAATCCGACCTTGGACACTTAACATGTACTAGTTATATGATCCTGGACAAATCACTTAACCCCAATTGACTCACCAAAGAAAAAAAGAAATCCTACCTTTGACACCTACTGGCTACATGACTATAGAATCAACTCAATAAACATTTATTAAGAGCCTACTGTCAGGTACTGTAAAAAGCACTGAGGCTACAAATAAGAAAAAGAAAGCCAATCTCTAACCTCAATGAGCTTCCAATCTAATGGGGATGACAACACACAAAATAACAACTTGCCTAATGTATATAAAACAGAGCTATTAAAATCTGTAGTATCTATTTCACAAAGTTGCTGTTAGGCTTAAATGAGAAACTGCCTTGAAAATTTTCAAGCACTGTGAGAATGTCTGTTATCATAGGGTACATGTTACAGTCTGTCTACCTTTTCCTTCCTTAGTAGGAACAGTTTATCTCCCAGATTCCTGTCTTTTCTACCTTTTCAATTAGAAAAAAAAAAGTAATAATATTGGCTAGAACTTAAACTTAGCAAATGGAGACTTTGGGTCAAAAGCACAAGATTAAAATTATCCCAGTCCCTAGAGAAAGTGGTAGGACTTCTCCCATAGAAAGGGTAACCTCAGAAAGGAAAAGACAAACGTGATTCTCGTCAGCAGACATGGAGAACCACCAGAACCTATGTGGTTCCAGGACACACTGAGACCAGGGAGCCTCAGAAAGTTTTCATATGCTTTTGATAAGTGTGCAGACATATGGATGATTATCTTAACCAAACCTCCAACCAGTCTGGGGTTTTTCCATCCCAATGAAATATGCAGAGTTCAGCTGAAAAATTAAATCAAGCCATCAGGGAAGTGGCACCGGGGGGATCAGAGGCCCAGGAAATAAGTAGCATGTTGCTTTATAATAATTTATTCCATTTTTCTGGATATTTCTTAGCATACAGCATGTTTACTTGGCACTATTCCTGGTATACAGTAGATGCTTAATGTTTGTTGATTGACTGATCCTGAATTGAGTTTGAGGGAGTAAAAAGGAATAAGTTTGGAAAGAGGGGGAGGGGTTTTAACTGCCAAAAAGAGGATTTTATATTATATTCTGAAGGTAAAAAAAGGGAGCAAATGGAGTTTATTAAGTGGGGCAGTGATGTGGCCAGGCATATATTATAGAAAAATTACCTTGGCAGCTGAATGAAGGATGGATTAGAATGAGAAAATACTTGTTATAAACAGACTAGATAGAAGACTATTGCAGTAATTAATTAGAGAAACAATGAGGTACTGAAATAGAGTAGTAACTATAGGAGAAGAGAGAAGGAAATGCACAGAAAGATGTGAAGATAGGCAGGTCAAAATTTGGATATGTGGGGTAAGCAAGAATGAGGAATCTGGGTTGCCATCAAGATTCCAAACCTGGGTACCCAAGAAAAATCTGATACCTTCAACATCAATTGAGAAGTTTGGCAAAAAGGAGAGATTGAACAAAGGCAGGGATAGATAGTAAGTTCGTTTTTTAGCTTTTTATTTTCAAAATATATGTGGAGTTTTCAACATTCATTCCCACAAAAGCTTGTGTTTCCAACTTTTTTCTCTCTCCTTTCCCTCCATCCCCTCCCACAGACAGCAAATAATCCAATGTATGTTAAACATGTGCAATTCTTCCACACATATTTCCACAATTATCAAGCTGCATAAGAGAAATCAGATCAGAAAGGGAAAAAACTGAGAAAGTAAAAAAAAAAAAAAGCAAGCAAACAACTGAAAAGGTGAAAATACTATGTTGTAATACACATTCACAATGTAGTCCTTTTCTTGAATGCAGATGGCTTTCTCCATCAAAAGTCTATTGGAATTGTCCTGAATTACCTCAGAATTGATCATTACATGATTTTGTTGTTGTGAATAATTTTCTCTTGGTTCTATTCACTTCATTTAGCATCAGTTGATGTAATTCTGCCCAGACCTTTCTGAAATCATCCTACTGATCATTTCTTATAGAATAATAATATTCCATAACATTCATATAACATAACTTATTCAGGTATTCTCCCTCTGATGGGCACCTACTCAGTTTTCAGTTCCTTGCCACTACAAAAAGAACTGCTATAAACTTTTTTGCACATGTGGGTCCTTTTCCCTCCTTTAAGATTTCTTTGGGATATAAGCCCAGCAGAAACACTGCTGGATCAAAGGCTATACATAGTTTGATAACCTTTTGTGCATAATTCCATATTGCTCTCCAAAATGGTTGGATCAATTCACAACTTCACCAACAGTATATTAATTTCCCAGTTTTCCCAATCCCCTCCAATATTTATCATTATCTCTTCCTGTCATCTTACTCAATCTGAGAAATATGTAGTTGTATCTCAGAAGTGCATTTCTCTGATCAATAGTGATTTAGAGCATTTTTTCATATGGCTAGAAATGGTTTTAATTTCTTCATCTGAGGATTTTTCATTCATATCCTTTATCCATTTATCAATTGGAGAATGGCTTGTATTCTTATAAATTTGAGTCAATTCTCTATATATTATAGAAATGAAGCCTTTATCAGGACCCTTGGATATAAAATTTTTCCCCAGTGTATTGCTTCCCTCCTATCTTGTCTGCATTGATTTTGTTTGTACAAAAACTTTTAAATTTAATATATAGATAATGGGGTTTTTTTTGGATACAGGAACATCAGTTTCAATCTGGAAAAAACCTTAGAGGCCATCAAATGCAACCCCCTTATTTTATAGATGAGGAAGAGATTGTCCTGCATCTGAGGGAGAATGTGAGCTCACTGTGCCACTTAGGTATCTTGAAAACTGAACTATCTTCCAAAATCTGGTTCATTAAGTCCAAAAATCCAGTTGGTGATATGGATCTTAGGAGGGAAACGGGCTCAATATGTCGTTCTGAATACCATCTACATTTGTTGTTGATCATTTGTTTCAATCATGAATGATAATTCATTACCCTCATTTGGAGTGGTTTGCCAATTTTTTCTTGAGCATATTTTCCAGATCAGGAAGCTGAGACAAACAGGGTTTAGTGAATTGCCCAGAGTTGTGTGCTTCTTGAGCTAAAAAGTTACTGAGGCCAAATTTGAACTCAGGAGTAGGAGTATTTCTGACTCCAGGCATAACACCCTATTTGCTGTGCCACCTAGTTGCACTGAAACTATAGGAGCTGATGAGATTACTTACAAGGGAGATAGAAAAAGGAAGAGGGAATGGAGGCCATGGTAAGGATGAAGAACAGGCTGAAGGGTTATAAAACATGAGGAAAATGGAAGATGGAAAAAAATTATGATGAGATAAAAGCATTTCAAAGTTGATAAACATGGATAGAACACTTGTGGGTAAAGACAAGAACAAAGATATGCCCATCTTTGCATGTAGCTATAGTGGAGAGGAATGGAATATAACTTTCGGATTGGGCTAATTGAGACTATATAATTTAATATTGTTATTCTTAATATATGGTGCTCAGAACTGAACTGAGCACTCTAGATGTACTCTCACTAGTGCAGAACACAGTGGGACTTTCACCTCCCTGGGTCTGCATAACATACCTCTCTTTTTACAGCCTAAGATTACATTAGCATTTTTGACCGACATATCACAATGTTGACTCAGTCCACTAAAACCACTAAATGTTTGCTCAAGTCTTGAATAGACATTTAGAAACACACACTATAGTTAGAGCTCAGTTCTTTCCAGGATAATAAGTCAAGTCCATATGCCAACCCCAAAATGAAGCATCTTCCTGTGGGCTCAGTTTCAAGCTCCTGTTCAGCTATGTCCTGAGGAAGAGGAGGAATACAGACACTTTAGGAAACTTATACCCCAAAGGTACAGTAGTATTCTACCCAATGCAGCTACTTAGTGTCATAATCAGAGAGGGCATTGGACTTCCTAACTCCTAGACTCAATTTACCTGGCAAGTAACAAGCTAATTCATGTCAAAGTATTAATGGCTCATAAAGATTGTTGCTGGTCCTTAAGTACTCAAATCTGTCTTAGAGAAGGAGACTTGTGAACATTATATTGCTTTAAGCAAAGAGTAAATATCTTACATTGAACATCTTAGCCTCTTTTGAAAGAAGCTAATATCAGTGGGGTGGAGAGGGGGAAAGAATAAATTTGGTGGCTTATGAAAAATAATTTTAAAAAATATGTTTACATTATATTTTAAGGCCAACAAAATGCTTTCCTTCCAAGAATACTCTCAAGGAAAGCTGTCTAATTTTTAAAAGTATTCTTTAATGAATTTTTTTCAGGGACTGGTTAAATTTGATGGCAATTCTGTAATTGCAGCATTTTCATTCTCATTACTATTGATTTCATTAAGAAGAACTGATACTTAATACATTTATTTGGTTCACTGCAGTGCAGTGTGTTGAAGAGAAAAGATCCTCAGAGACAGGAAGACAGTTCAAATGCTGGCACTGATACCTGCTGATTATGTTACCTTGAGAGAGTCAATGAGCTAGTCTACTCTCTGAGCAGATACCAATCTTCTTTGGTCAAGGAAGTTTCCACAATGGGAGTTGGTTAATGAAATCATAATTCTGTTCTTAAAAAATGGGGCCATTTGTAAATAAGAATATATTTATTCAACTTTGTTGTGTTTAACTCTTAATGGCACCATTTGGGATTATCTTGGTAAAGACACTGGTGTGGTTTCCTATTTTCTTTTCCAGTTTTATTTTGCAGATGAAGATACTGAGGCAGATGGGGTTGTGACTTGCTCAGGATTACACAATTAGTGTACACAATCTGCATCTGGCAATCTGTACAATTAGTGTTACACAATCTGCATCTGGATTAGAACTCAGGTCTTCCTAACTCCAGACCTGATGGCACTCTATCGACTGGGTCACTTAGTGGCCTAAAATAGAAACATTCAGATAAATCATTCTCAATAGGAAACCTTTCTCCTTTAAGCACCTTGCAGGCAAGAACTGTTTTCATTTTTGTATTTTTATTTTCTGTGCTTTGTACAGTGCTTGATACATAGAATTTTTAATAAATGCTTTTTGAATTGAAATTAATTAATTGAGGCAAACCACAATGATTGCTGTGCTTCTAGGATATTTCCCAGATTTTCATTCTTTGCATTTATGTGACAAGGCTGAGTCATTTGTCAAGAAAAATCCACAAATTTGGGCTTATGTTGGCCAGATTGATTATCTACATGGATCCCTTGGATAAATGTTCAAGTCTTCACCTCATATTGCTGAATTAGTCACAAAGATAAAGATGGGCGTTAGTTACTGATTAGAGAAAGCTGACAAACTGCTTACATATTTGTGAAGTCAGTATAATTTATGAAAGGAGATTTATGTGATTCCCTCATCCTCTTGGAAGGAAGAGGCAGAGCATGGCTACTCTGTATGGAACTCATGAATACTCATTCCTGAGGACCAAGCTGGGTACCGCCCTGCAAACAACAAGCAACCTTCCACCCAGCACCCCTCCTCTCATCCAAATGCTGGATTCAACTTTGGAAATCTGAAAAAAAAAATTACAATAACAAAGCCAGTAGACCATCTTAAGAAAATAAATTGAGCGAGTTTGGAGGCAGAAAACATAGGTTGGCATTTGGGTTTGATCTATAATAGCTTTGCAACCTTGTACAAATGTCTTTATTTTCTGGACATCAACTTCTTCACAGTCAGCATAATAATTCTTATTTGGCTGAGCACTATTACCTTCCCCAAAGTTGGTCTGGTATCTAATGAAACAACACTTATAAAGAATACTAAAAAAGCAAGTCAATGTAGAAATAGGAATTATTGCTTTCTCAGAATCTTATATGTTTGATCTTTGTGGCAGACTTTTGCAACACAAACAGACCAAATCTACTTCCCTTGATTTTCCCATTTCTCTTGTTGTGGATAAGTCGACCAAAGAAAATTGTGGAAATTTCTTCATGGTATTTATTCCCCAATATTTTAAGACTGATTCCCCACCTGAAGCACGTGGTTCACAATACCAGAGAAGAATTTTTATTAAAAGTAGAAAAATAAATATCATTAAATGAAAGGGCAAAAAATGAGAAGCCAGGAGAAGATGGTCATATGATATAAGGAATGAAAATGAAATGAAAATGGAAAAATGAAAGGAAAAAAATGGGAGGGCAGGGAGGATGATCACACAATACAAGATTGAGATCTGAAAAATAATTTAGGAGTAATCCAGTACAATCCCATCATTTCCTCCCCCCTTTTTTTTTTCATTTATTAACTTTCATTTTTCTGGTTACATGTGTATATTAACTTTTTAAATACACATTTCTTTATGAATCATGTTGGGAGAGAAAAATCATAACAAAAGGGAAAAACCAGGAGGGGAAAAAACAGAAAAAAAGTAAACATAGCATGTGTTCATTTACATTCAATCTCCATATTTCTCTTCTGGATGAAGATGGCATTTTCTATACAAAGTTTATTGGGATTGCCTTGGATCACTAAACCAGTGAAAAGTGTAATATTCTTCTCTAAAATGTTGTATTCTCTTGTTGAGGTTCTCGTGAGGTCTCTCAGAACAGCCTTCGTTTCAGTTCAGTAATCACAAGTGCAGTCAGGGATTAAAATCCAAATCCTTTATTGTCTCTTTCCAAGTCTTGTCTCCTTTCCTGGGGCCTGGTTAGCTTTCTTAGAGGCCTATCTCTCTCCTTGGTTCCGTGGGCTTAAACTCTTGCTGCCAGTCCTTTGTCTTCTCTGCTTCTGCCAACTTCTTGAGGTCCTCCTGAATGTGTCTTGGTTTCTCTGGGGGAGGCAGCAGGACCGCCACCACTTCTCTGTCTTCCAGTTCTCCTCACCTGTCTTCTCTGGCTTTTGAATCTCCTCAACTGAATCCTGGCTGAGGGTCCTAGATTATATATGCTTTCTTAAAGATATGAATCTTGTGGAACTATAGTAAGTACTAAGTAAGAACTGTTAAGTATCATGCTAAATAACCATTGTCTCTATCAATTTCACTGACTTAGCACCTTGTTTCAAGTTCTGGCTCATAATAGAAAAGAACCAAGTCTGTCATAGTTGATTATTGCACAGTCTTGCTGTTGCTGTGTACAATGTATTCCTTGTTCTGCTTGTTTTGTTCAGCATCAGTTTGTGTAAATGTTTCTAGACTTTCTAAAATCAGCTTGTTCATCATTTTTTAATAAAACTACAATATTTCAGGACTTTCATATGCCATAACAGTCAGAAATCTCATCATTTTCAATAAAGTAACTGAGACCTAGAGTTTAAGGTCCTTGTCCAAGGTTGCCCAGTCTATAAATGGGCAGCAGAGCCATGGTGAGAAGCCAGAACTCTGATTCCAGATCTAGTATACTTTCCACAACATTGGAACTTGAATTTCAATCAATTCTTGGCTATGGGATCATGGATCAATTACTTCACTTCTCTAGCCCCCAGTTTCCTCATCAGTAAAATGAAATACATAATCCTTAGACTATCTAACACAGAGTGAAAAGCCTTATGGTGAAAGTACTTTACATATAAACAAAAAGACTCTAGAAATATCAGTTGTCATTGATGTATAATATCAAACTAACCAGGTTCTTTTTTGTAATAGTTTGTGAAATTGTGCAAGACTTCACCTGGAAGATCCTTCTGTCCCCCAGATCATTCTTTAAAAATTCAGCTATATAGATAGTCAAGGTACTCTGTTTGTAATCAAAAGATCTAGGATTGTAATTTTGATATTAATTATACAGATATATTGTTATTATGTTATTATATTAAATTATATTGTTTAGTTAGGATGGACTTTTTGTGGCCCATTTGGGTGTTTTCTTGGCAAAAATACTAGAGTGGTTTGCCATTTCCTTCTCCAACACATTTGACAGATGAGGAAACTGAGACAAACTGGATTTAGTGACTTGACCAGGATCTCCTAGCTAAGTAAGTGTCTGCCAGGTGGTATAGTAGATTGAATGCGGGAGTCAGGAGGACCTGAGTTCAAATCTAGCTGTAGACTGGATTACTATGTGATCTTGGACAGGTCACTCCTTTTGTCTGGATTCTAGGATGACCATCTATAAGATGAAATGATTGTGCTAAATAATTTCAAGTTCTTTCTAGCTCAAAACCTTATTCCATTATTCTTTCTTTGAAAAAACAAACAAACAAACAAACGCTGATACTTCGGTGAAGCTTCCTATTTTGTGTAGCATATGTAAATAGATACAGTTGACTTACTTCATTTCAATTCTTTCAATTTTACTTACTCTCCTTTTTTTTCTTATTCTCCTTTTCAATTTTCCCTATTAATAACAGTGAGTTTTTAGTAATAGTGAATATTGAATGTTTTAAGTGAATATTAAATTCAATTGACTGATTTACTCTTGTTTCTTTATTTACTCTCCAGACTTTTTACATTTTTCCCTAGTAATAATAGTGAGTTTTAATAATAGTGAATAGTGAATACATATATTATATCATTAGGCATTTAGTAAATGATTACTGGAATGTATTGAATCATCAACAACTTCCTGGAAGGCAGGTGCTCTTTTTAACCCCACTTTACAGGTGAGAAAACCGTAGTGAAGGAATGTTAAATGACTTTCTCAGATTCACAGCTGAGGAAGTGTCCAAGGAAAGATTTGAACTTATACCTTCTTGAATCCAAGTCTAATATTCTACCTGCTCCATCTCCCAAAGCCCAAATGCCTTTATATGGGCTAACTGCCATGCTCAGAAAATTCTCCTTCTTTCCCCCTGTCTCTTGTAATTCCTTTCTTCCTTCTAGATTTGAGTTAAATTCCACCTTCTACACAGAACCTTTCCTAATACTCCTGACTTCTAATATCTTCTGAAATTATTTTATATTTATTTTGCATTTATTCTGCATATATGTACATACACACATACACACATATATTGATTATTGTTGTTATACAGTCCTGTCCGAAACTTTGTGACCTCTTGGATCTTAGCACACCAATGCTGTCCATGGGGTTTTCTTGGAAAAGATCCTGCAGTGGTTTTCCATTTTCTTCTTCAGTGAATTAAGGCACACAGAGTTTAAGTGATTTCCCAGGGTCATACAGTTATTGAGTGTCTGAAACTGGATTTAAACTCAGATCTTTTCTGACCCCAACACTCTATCCATTGAGACATCTAGCTGCCCACATATAATCTCCCTCAAATAGAATAGAGGCTCCTTGAGAAAAAGAATTGTTTCATATATGTTTTGTATCCAGTGTTTGGCATATGGTAGGGTCTTAATAAATAGGTGATGCTTGACTGATTGATTGACACACTCATTGACCCTTAGTTGTGTGGGAAAGCTCACATAGCTTTCCATTCTCTTTTGCAGTGATTGTGTTCTTCAGATGTGGAAATCATAGAACTAAAAAAGCCTAAGAACTCATTTCTCTATAGAAACTTTATTTGATGGATGGGGAAAGTGAGGCTCAGAGTAAACTAGCGATTGATCTGAGACCACACAGTAAGTTTGTGACAGATGGAGCCATGATCTGCATGTGGTGTTGTGTAGTTAAGGGAGTAATAAAGAATGCAGAGATAGATATTAAAGCATCTTAATAAATTTGAGAAATTTAAAGGTTTTCCTGGTCTAAGGTAATAATTCATTGGTAAGAGATTCCTTACTTTTCCAATGCAATTATAAGTTCAGACAGAAAAAAGGATAATACTACTCTTTTAGTTAATTTTATTTAAAAGGTCACTATAAATGACCGTGTTCTTCTATCACAGAAGTCTGTCAGAGTGAGAAGAAACCTTGAAGGTCTTCTATTTAAAATATACTTTTGTGGAAAAGGAAGCTGAGATCTTAGAGGGAACAAATGGTGTACTCAAAGCTAAACATGGAATTAATGGCAGAGCTAAAACTCAAGCCTTCTAATTGCTAGCCCAGGGCTCTTTCCACTGTACCAAGCAGTTTCTGGAACTAAAGGTTCTTCCAGTTCCAGATTCTGTGACTGTACTTCTTTCTTACATCAGTCACTGATTGATACCAGCTGATTGATAGATTTATCATCAAATAGCATCAGTACAACCACTGAGGCCATAGCAACTGAAAACAAGGAGATGAAAAAAAAAACATTTACTAAATGACTTAATATTTTAGAGAGTGACAGGTGCTGTGTGTCCACTTTGCTACGTGTTCCATTTGTGTGTGCTACTTCTAAGACCTCCCTGAGTGCATAACCTTTGCTTTGGACCAGTTTAGGCAGTTCTTGGACAGATGGATTAACCAGATGTATCAACACCACTCAGATTCAGAAGCAGAGTTTGTACCGAGTTCTATAGGCTGAGCATGTAAAATAAAAAGAAAGAGCCAAATATTTATAAAGTGCCTAAGCAACAGACATGGGAGTTGATGAGAATAATCCATCAACTGGAACCTCCTGGCTGAACCTGAGAGTTAGATACAAGGAGGCTCTAATTCACTACTTGCCAAATACTTAAAATTGAAAGGCACAACACCAAATCAAATTTGTTAATGTGATTATTGGAACATGTTCCATTCTTTCTCCAAATTTTATAGAATATGTGAAAGTGGTCTTTCTAAATTGATAGTCTCATATGTTGTGAGCAAAAATAAAAAATGAGTCTCAACTAGATCAGGCCAAGTATATCTAGATTTGCTAGAAAGCACCATGAAAGCTGATCATGTCCAGATCTGCTTGTATAGGTTAACCAAATCCAGAAAGTCATAGAGTCAGGGAAAACCAGAACTAAATGAATAGATACTCAGAAGTCATCTAGTCTGACCTGTTCTCAAACAGAAATCCTTTCTATAATATCCTCAACAAGTGTGTTCATCTTCTACTGAATCTTAATGGAATGGAGAACCCATAAACTTATGAATCAATTCTTTCTATTATGTTTTTAATAATTCTGACTATTCTTTCCATCCAATCTCTCCTAGTGCCTTATTGTGTCATGAGATGATCCTTACTTTAAGGCCCTGAGGGAGAACATAATCTGGTTGGTCCTTCCAAGGTAAAAAGGCTTCATAATTAGGTTTGGTGACTGACTATCTCTGGCATGAAGACCATCCTGGATTGAGGGAGTGAGGTATCCAGTGAATATAACACAGGGCCTGGAGTCACAAAGGCCTGAGTTCAAATTCAGGCATTGACATTTATTGTGTGACTCTGAGCAATCATTTTAATCTGTTTTCATTTTCCTCGCTTGTTAAATGGAGATAATAACAGGACTTGTCTTCCATGATTGTTGCAAGGATCAAATGTTATAATGGTTGTTAAGTGTTTTGTAAATCTTCAAATACTATATAAATAAGGGCTATTTATTTTTTGATTAAGTTTGGAGAATCTCATGGCCAAGTTGACAGACTACAGGGTGAAGAAAGTTTGATGAATTGTTTTTGGCCACAGTAATTCTTGAAAATCATCTAGTAAGCTGCACCAAAGTTGAAGTCTCTATCAGTGGAGAGAGAAATCATATACCTTTGAAGTGTTGAAATATAATTATTAGGAAATACTTCCTTTTACTGATCTAAAATCTGCCTTCCTATAACTTCTATTTACTATTTCTGATTCTAACCTTTAAGAACTTAAAGAACAAGTCTAATATCTTTTGATATTTGGAGATGATAATCATGATCCTACTAAGTCATTTCTTCTCTGGTTTAAAAATCTCCAGTTCCTTCCATTGATTCATACATTACAGGATTTTGATCCTATCACCTGCTGGTGCCATACCGGTCATCCTGTCTGTGATGTGTTCCAGATTATTGATATGTTTCCTAAAATATGGTACTCAGACCAGAGTCACCAAAGAGGATCCAACTTGTGGATAGAAGAGAGCTGGATCAGCACTTCCCTGAGTGCTTTGGTTTTGTTAACATAGCCTGAGATCACATTAACTTTTCTTAGCTGCAATATCACATTGCTAATTCATATCGTGCTTACAGTTAGCAAAAGCTCCAGTCTTGTTTGTCTGTTTGTTTGTTTCTTGCATTTTATTTTTCCCCAGTTACAAGTAAAAATAATTTTAAATTTATTTTTAAAACTTTGAGTTACAAATTCTTTTCCTTCTTCCTTCTACTTCCCTCTCTCCCTCCCTCCCCCCGTGTACCCCTCCTCCTCTCCTCCTTTTCCCCTGCTCCCCCCTTAGAATTCTTACAAGGTGCTAAGTCACTGAAATTGATAGAGACAATAATTATCGAATTTAGCATGGTACTTAACTGTTCCCTGTTCACTAATGTACTTAATACTTATTAGAGTTCCACAAGATTCACACTTTTAAGAGAACATATATAAGGAGGAACCCACTAAAGGACAAGCCACTAGAACATAAGCCCACTCTTGGAGGCGGAGACAGATTCATTCCATTTTCCACCCCTGTGCTGGCTGGAGACTCGGAGGGAGCTAGAGGCAGCTGGAAGAGACAAAGGACTAGTGGCAAGAGCTCTCAGAACCAAGGAAAGGGATAGAGCTCTAAGAAAGCTAACTGGGCCCCAGGAAGGAGACAATAAAGGATTTGGACTTTAATTCCTGGTTGCATTTGGAGTTATTACTCTGAACTGAAACAAAGGCTGCCTCCAGAAGACCCCCAAGAAACCTGCTCCCAGAGAACATTATAATTTAGAGAAGAACATTATACTCCACCCTTCCCCATTGAAAAAGCAAGCAGTTCCTTTTAGGTTATACATGTGTAGCCATGCAAAATTCTTCTTTATATAATAGATCATGTTGTGAAAGAAAATGTAGACCAAAAATAAACCCTCAAGAAAAATAAAGTAAAAAAAATATGCTTCAATCTGTATTCAGAAATCATTAGTTTTTTCTCTGAGAATAATTGGCATTTTTCATAATTCCTTCAGAGTTGTTTTGGATCATTGCATTGCTGAGAAGAGCCAAGAATTCACAGCTGACAATCCTAACCATATTGCTATTACTTTGTCCATTTAGTACATTTCACTTTGCTTCAGCTCAAGTAAGTCTTTCCAGATTTATCTGAGAGCAACTTGCTCATCATTTCTTACAGTACAATATAATCATGTGCCACAATTTGTTCAGTCAATCCTTTATGATGGACATTCCCTTAACTTCCAATTCTTTACCTCCAGAAAGGAACTATTATATACATTTTTGTACATATAGGTCCTTTTCTTTTTTGTTTACTTATCTATTTTAGGATATAGAACTAGAGTGGTATTGATAAATCAAAGGGTATGCATATCCTTTTTGATAGCCCTTTGGGCATAGTTCCACATTGCTCTACAGAATGGTTGAATCAGTTCACAACACTATCAACAAGGCATTAATGACTCATTTCCCCCATATCCCCTCCAACACTTGTCATTTCCTTTTCTGTCCTATTAGCTAAACTAATAGGTATGAGTTAATACCACAGAATGTTTTAATTTGCATTCCTCTAATCAATTTCTCCAATAGGCTAGAAAAATTTTAATATGGCTAGAGATAGCTTTAATTTACTTCTTCTGAAAACTTCCTATCTTTTGATCATTTATCAACTGGGAAATGGCTCTAGTTTTTTTTTTTTTTTTTTAATAATAGCTTTTGATTTTCAAAATATATGCAAAAGCAGTTTTCCTGCAAAATCCTGTGTTCCAAATTTCTTTCTCCCTTTCCTCCACTGCCTCCCCCAGACAGCATATAATTGAACATATGTCAAACATGTACAATTCTTCTATACATATTTCCACATTTATCTGCTGCACAAGAAAAATCAGATCAAAAAAATCACCACATTGTTGAAAAGAGCAAAATCCCATCAGAGTTGATCATCACATAATCTTGTTGTTTCTGTTTACAATGTTTTCTTGGTTCTGTTCACTTCACTTAGCATAAGTTCTTATAAGTCTCTCCAGGCCATTCTAAAATCATCTTGCTGATTGTATCTTATAGAACAATAATATTTCATAACATTCATATACCATAACTTATTCAGCCATTCTCCAACTAATGGGCATCTACTCAGTTTCCAGTTCCTTTCCACTACAAAAAGGATAACTCTATTTTTTAAAAATAAATTTGACTCAGTTCTCTACATATTTGAGAAATAAAGCCTTTATCAGAGAAGCTTCATAGTTAATATTTCTAACTTTGTTTCCCTCCATCCTGTATAGCATAGTTTATTCTATTCCCTCTCTCCTTTCACCTTGTCCTTTTTCAAAAGCATTTTGCTTCTGACTATCCCCCTCTCCAATCTGTCCTTCTTTTTATCTCTCCCTCTTCTATTATCCCCTTCCCTTTCTATTTTCCTATAGGATAAGATAGATTCCTATACTCAATTGAGTGTTTATTATTCCCTCTTTGAGCCAATTCTGATGAGAGTAAAAATTGATTCTAATGCCTAAAGAACTGATTCTTATGCCAGAGCATAAATTATCAGGTACTGTCAACATGGAAAGACTTCAAGCATTATGATCAACTTGTAGGCAGTTCCTGACATGGTAGGTGCTTAATAAATACATGATGAATTCAATTGAATTGAACCCAGACTTCTTGAGGGATTAAATGTCCATCATGGAGGAACTAGCCTAGTGAAATTGAGAAAGGTTTATGTTTACCATCCTCTGTGTGGATAGGAGAATCATAGCAATGAAATCAGACTTCTTTTGAGGACATCAATCTCAGGGCCTGAATCAAGCATGACCTTTATGACTCTTGTTAGTAAATGGATGAAAAATCCACGTAGATTGACGATCCTAATTAAACCAACCCTGATAGTTGAGGGTCATTATCTATGACATAAAAGTGTGCATTGGAAGAGAAGGGATGGATGTACTTTCACACAAGCACCTCTCCACATGGAGTGCTTGTGGCTGGCAGCATCCTTTAGAGTAATTTTGGAATCACAGTTATTTATGACTCTTGTTCAATGAATGGATGAAAAAGGAATGAGACTGAGTACGTGTATACATAATCCTAATTAAGTCATCCTTGATAGCTGAGGTCATTAGGTATGACATAAAAGTACATGATGGGAGAGAAATATTGGATGTACTTTCACACAAGCACTTCTCCACACAGAGTGGCTTGTGGCTGGTGGCATCCTTTAGAGTAATTTTGGAATCACAATTACAAGCCACCACTCTTGCCTTCCAGAGATGCAGAGGTGGATCTTGAAGACACAAATCTTGTCAGTCACAGTGCTACAAATCTAACTAGGCCTGGTTTTACATAGCAGAAAACCAAGGAGGTAGTCATTTGGCTCTCTCTGGAAAGTAGAGAATAGTACTAATTAATCATCAAACTAAACATAGATTCTGGAGAGATAGGAACATTATGTTCAGGGAGGAATTACTATATACTAAGTTTTAAAACCCCTTAATGTTTTCTTCTGCTGTGTGTCTTCTGGTACCTTTTATGAGCCTATTAACAATAATAGAAATTTTGTCATGTAGCTTATGACATCTCATTTAAAAATTTCCTTTTCATATGGTTTCCATTCCAGTAAAACTCATTTACGTATATCCCCTCAAAATCTTCTTTTCCTTTCACAAGCCATTCCCTCTCACATCTTGAATAGATCTGTTTCACACCTCTTTCTTTTGAAATCTTTTCTTCTCTCCAGACCCAACTTAGATGTTGCCTCTTCAATGAAGGCTTCCTTCATATTCCCAGCTAAAATTATTTCTTTCCTTAGTTTAGATTACCTAGTTTATGCAAAAACTTCTGATTGCCTATCATTCTTATTGAAAGACTAGAGACTGGTGGATTAGATGGTAGTATAATTGGATAGGTTCATTCACAGGGGTCCTCAAACTTTTTAAATAGGGGGCCAGTTTACTGTCCCTCCGACTGTTGGAGGGCCCGATTATAGTAAAAACAAAAACTTTGTTTTGTAGGCCTTTAAATAAAGAAACTTCATAGCCCTGGGTGAGGGGGATAAACTTCCTCAGCTGCTGCATCTGGCCCGTGGGCCGTAGTTTGAGGACCCCTAAATTTATTCAGTGTCACTGAGGCAAGAAGTCTTTGGTGGAGTATCTCTGGGATCTATGTGTGGCGCTATAATTTTTAACCACTTTTATCAGAGACTTGGAAATGCTCAACAAATTGCAGATAACACTAATCTGAGAGGCATAAGTAATATGGATGAGAAAGTCTGAGATCCAAGATGATTTTTGACAAACTAGAGAATTAAATGAATTGAATTAAATGATACCTAGTAGGAATAAAAGTAAAGCCTTATATGTGGGTTCAAAAAAAAACATCACTAGTACAAAATGAGGCAATAAGATGGTTATATAAGTTCATATTTTTAAAAAGCCAGTTAAAAAAATAAGACATTTAATGTAAGATTCATAGAGGACATGATAGCTTTTCTTCAAGGATTTGAAAGGTTGCCATATGAAAGAGGGAGTAGGATTTTCTTTATTTTTTTAAAAGCAGAGATTTTGAAATCTATTGTGTACAGTCTCCCCACTCCCAATTCCGTTAACCTATGAGCCAGCAGGCACAAAACAGTCATTAATTAGAGGTCAGTGATGCTTTTCAGTTGAAAACTTTCATCCAATAAAGCACAGTTAACATTTATGAGTCATAAAATAACACATTTTTCTTCACATTTCTTGGCTCCTAGGCTGATCTAAAATAATATTTTTTTCAAATTTATTACCTTAGAGTCCCATTTTATTAAAGTACCAGTGAACATTTACTTCTAAGGGGCAAAATGCTGATTATTTCTGCTTTAATACTAATTGAATGTAAATTATAGTTGAAAGTTATTATTTTCTTTAAATACTTCAAAAATTTGTAATTTTTCTAGTATAGACTTTTTCCTGCTTCCTGCCAAACACAGATCCCAGCCCTGACATGATTTATTGAGTGGTTATCATTACTTGTTCTGGCTGAAAAATTACTTCACTTGGTGGCCAGCTTTTGGTGATGAATCTCTTTATGCTAAGCTACTCTAGTCCATGGACAGCAAATTGAATCCAACACTAGCTTTTTTTGTTTTTTAGCATTTCCAGCTTGGTAGGACTTGAAAAAGCTTGTACTCTGTGGACCTCTATCTTGCCACTGGACTTAAATGGATCCAGAGGAGAGAGTAAGACTGATGACTTTGCCCAATCCTCCCTCCCTCAAATTCAACTCACTTGAAAATCATGGTATCATCTTGATATCAAGTCCCCTTTGAGAATAAAGAACAAATGGTAACAACATAGACATATCACAAGGAGGCATCAAAAGGGGGATTCTTGTCTCCATGTTGAATCCCATTTGAAAAGACACTGCTATCAACCACAGAAATACATCTTATAACTATGCTATTTAATCAGCATCAGCAAGGCACAGAGTATAGCTTATGGGTAGGGATGGAGGAGGAAGCAGTACAGGAAATAATTATTCACCACCTGAATATGTCAATGACTTCTCAGGTGGAAGAAAAGAGAAAAAAGAAGCCAGTCAGGAGTTCCATGACTTGTGATTGGCTGGATTCTATATCTATGGATATAGAGAAATCCATCAAATAAATTTTTCTCAGGTTCCATTGACTTCTCCATATAATATTGTATTTAGCTCATATAAGTCTATCCCAGTCAGCCATGGTATCACAGGAACATCAATACTATAGAGAGCTAGCTTCAATCCTGATTCTAACACATGATGAGGAAGTCATTCAATCTCTCAGTGCTCAAAGCTATTCTATACCACTACAAGTTGCAAACAAGGTGCCCATGGAGAAAGGGAACTTTCAACATCACTTCCTAACCTCTGCCATTCCTTAGATTAAATAAACTGACAGAGCACTAGAGAGAAACCTTCTAGATTCCATTCCCCATCCTTTTCTCTCCCCAAATCCCTTGGATCCTGAATCCTTATGGTACAGACTTATATAAAATCATGACTTCCTGTATGTGTGGAGAGAGAGAGAGAGAGAGAGACAAAGAGAACTCTGGTACTCCTCCAAATTAGGACTCTGTGTGTGTGTGTGTGTGTGTGTGTGTGTGTGTGTGTGTGAAAGAGAGAGAGAGAGAGAGAGAGAGAGAGAGAGAGAGAGAGAGAGAGAGAGAGAGAGAGAGACTACTCTCATAAATTCTAAGGTATCCTGTAGATATGTACTCATAAACTATAATTCATGGGACTTCTCAGTGAGATTACCTTTAATTAAGTCAAATGTAATTAGCAAAAAAGCAATGCTTTTTCATGAGAGGATGGTAAAATAGGAATAGCTGTTAGAAAATATGCCCCCTCCAAATCTAGAACACATACATACATATATACAAATATATATACACAAATATATATCTGTGGTTTATATGAGCACAGAATAAAATAGTCCCAAGGCATATATGTAGAAAATACACATGATCACAGCAACTTACACAATTAATACTGCAGGACCCTAATGTCCTTTCTCTCCACAAAAAAGTCCCCCTTTTTTTTTCCCTATAGGCAAATCATCTTTGCTCTTCTTTGCAGTTTAACTTTTGAAGGCTAGAGCTAGTTCTTCCTAGAATTCATGATTAGCTTTCTTTTCTACTGAGAAAACATATGTGGCCAAGGTAATATACAGATAGGAAACTTAGTGGCATCCATGGCCTTCTGGGAAGGAAGGAAATAGATGGAGAAGGAGGAAGTCAATATTGTAGACAGGGGAGTTGTTCTGCTGCTAGGTTGAACTTGTTCCTTAGCACAGAGACCTGGCTGGCTAGGCTGAACTATTGGACTCCTTGGAATCGATATTGAACAAATAGCAATGGTCTCCATCATATCTAGCTTGAGGTTTATACTGTGCTGAACTCTACCATGATTTTTCAGCTGGATGCTACAGTGCTAGTTCAGAAAAAGCAGAAACTCTAGTTTACAGCTGGCAGAAGTCTTTCTCATTCTGCACCCTCAAAAGCTCAGTTCTGAGGTTGCCACTTCCTAAGCAGGCAGATGAATTTGCATCTTTTCTCCCATTTGACAACTCTTCCTGATTCAGAGCTAGGTTCCTGAGGTCAAGGCAAGATGGTGGAGTAAAGGCAGGAACTTGTCATGCTCTCTTCCAAACCACTACAAATTCCTTTAAATAATAATTCTAAACAAAATTTTGAGCATCAGAATACACAAAACATGGAATAGAACAATTTTCTAGCTGAAGCAACATAGAAGGTTAGCAGGAAAGGTCTGTGGCACTGAGGTGGGAGTCCAGTGCATTGCAGGATATGCCAGGGAGGGCAGCCCCAGGTCCAGTGTCAGCAAAGCAGGGAGTTGTTTAGGGACCTCTGAATCGGCAGCAGTACTGGTGGCTTCCAGACCTCTTAGCCCAGAGATACCAAAGACAACTTGGAAGAACTCGTTTCTCAGTAGGATGAGAGAGCTTGGGGGAAACCAGCCTACCAGGAATGGTGTGAACGGTGATGGTGATGGCAGCTTCTTGAGGCCTCAACTCACAGGAGGTCGCTTTACTAAAATGGAGGAAGGTCCCTGTTGCTTTAGCACCCTGGATCTTATGGCTACAGTGGGATGGGGACACTCCTAACAATTCCAGAACAGAAAAGAGTACTGCTTATGGTCAGGTCCCTGAAAAACTCTGAAAACAGCTACAGAAAACACCTAAAACTTGGTACAGTGCACTCTTCACCCTGGAAATGGAACTCTTTTAACAAAGAATTAAAAGTCAAGTAATAAACTGGAAAATGAGCAGATAACAGAAAAAGATTCTGATCATTGGAAGTTACTATAGTGACAAGAAAGATCAAAACACATATTCAGAAGAAGATAACAACAAAGTTAAAGCTCCTATATCCAAAACCTTCAAAAAAAATAAGAATTGAGCTCAGGCTATGGAAGAGCTCAAAAGGAATTTTGAAAATAAAATAAGAGAGATAGAGGAAAAATTAGGAAGAGAACTGAGAGAGGTGCAAAAGGAAATACAAAAAATTAATAAGGAGAAGAATGCCTTAAAAGCAAAATTGGCCAAATGGAAAAGGAGATATATAAAGTTTACTTAGGAAGAGTAATTCCTTGAAAATTATAAATTGAACAAATGGAAGCTAATGACTTTATGAGAAATCAAGATACAATAAAGTAGATCTAGGTCCCTTTGGTGAGAGACTTCTCTAGTCACTTCACACTAATTTACAATGACCATATAGTACATTTTCCAAGGCAACTAGGTGATTTTGAGTATAGAACTATAGCTCTGAAGTGAGGAACTCTTGCATTCAAATATGGCCTCACACATCTATGACCTAAAGTCTGGAAGTCTTGAGTTCAAATATGGCTTTGGACATCTATGATGCTGGGCAAGTCACAAAAGCTCCATTGTCATCCATTTTCTCATTTATAAAATGGGATTGATAATAAAAGCACTTACTTCTTAAGGT
This sequence comes from Antechinus flavipes, assembly GCF_016432865.1. Taxonomy (NCBI): domain Eukaryota; kingdom Metazoa; phylum Chordata; class Mammalia; order Dasyuromorphia; family Dasyuridae; genus Antechinus; species Antechinus flavipes. The sequence continues at coordinate 190,685,913 of NC_067403.1, read as the reverse complement.
GCTGTGAGAACAAATGAGATAGTATATGTAAACTGCTTAGTACAATACCTGGCATATGATAGTTGCTTTATAAATGTTAATTATTATTTCTGCAGACCCAGCCAACAAGACAGTAACCGTTCACTTAATAAACACCAAACAGTTCTTAGGCTTTGGAATTTCACAGCTTTAAAAAAAAATAAGATTAGCTAAAAATTTACAAAACTAGAAAGCTGGAGAATCTAAACAAAGTTTCAGAAACAGCTGGGAAGTTAATGCAAACTAATAAGGCCTTGGGAAGATTACCTTATATACTATAACAGTTAGATGGGCAAGGGAAGAGACCTGTTATGGTGTTGGTGAAATATTTTTAGGAAATTAGTGAATCAAATAACCAGTCAATAAATATTATTAAATATCTGCTATATGCCAAGCACTGTGTTAAGTGCTTTAGCCTATTGCATGAGTAGAGGAGAAGCTGTAGATGTGAGAAGTACTATGGAAAAAGAAACTACAGGATCTAGGAATCAATTAAATATTGCTGGAGATAATAGTCATGGAGAGAGAAAACTTTTTTCAAGAATGGATCAAAGATTATATTCATCAGAAACAGGGAAATAAAGGGGTAGGAACTGTGTGAGGAAAGAAGTTCGGTTCCATTTTGGTCATTTAAAATATTAACATGAAATGGAGATACCCATCAGGCAGTGAATGATGTGGACTGGAGAGATTGGATCTAGAAACAGAGGCTCTTGAGATTATATCTAGTTAGATATACCTAGAAGTGATGATTGAATTTATAAAAGTAGATGAGTTTATCATGGGGAGAGATTATAGAAGGAGAAGGGACAAAGAACAGGACAGACCCAGAGATCAGTCAAGGTTCACAGGAGGAAGGGAGAAGGGGGGGGAAAGGAAGGAAATCAAGAAAAAGCTGACCTCACCAACAAAAAAAAAATAAATCTAACTTTGTGAATTCAGATATAGAAAAAAAACCCCACTTAGTTGGAGCCGGAAGAACATGACTTCAGAGATCTGAATGTAGGAAGGATTTTTGTGCTCTTGATACAAACATTTATTCAGCTGCTTGTTGGAAAGCTCAAGTGTTTATTTTTTGTGGTAAAATGAATGCACAATTCTCATACTTTGATTCTGCAGATTTGACCAGACTGGACTCACATTATTTTAGTTGAAAATCCACTTGACAAAAGATATTTTATTCCCAAGGCCTCTGGCTGGGGTCTCTTTGCCAACTAGACCCCAGTATGGACATCTGTTGATCTCCACAGATGCTGGGATCTCATGGACACCAATGTACACCAATCAATCAAGTCAATGAAAGGAACAGAGGAATTGTGATAGTACTGATGATAAGAATAGCTTATTTTATAGCACTTTGAAGTAGTATAGTAGCTGGAACACTGAACCCAGAGACAGAAGCCATCAAGTCAAGATAAGAAGCATTTATTAAGTATTTACTTTGTATTATATATTGTATTATATATTGGATAGAAACAAAAGCAAAAAAAAAATGTCCTCAAGAAACTTAATTTCTAATGGAGAAGGGAACATATAAAAACTGGGAGGCGGAGTGAGGGAAAATACTTCTGAAGGGTCAGGAAATGGCTTCAGAAAGAAATAGAGTAAAAATGGCTGACCTGGGGGGAAGGCTTTAAAATGGAAGTTCTGGGATTAAGTAGGATTCAAATTCTGCTTCAGACACTGTGTAATTCTGGGCAAACCACTTAATATCCAAAGACCTCACTTTCCTCATCTGTAAAACAGAAGAGTTGTACTCTATAGTCTCTAAAGTTAATTCTGACTTTATAATCTTAGGATACTATCAATCATTTCATCAATAATCATATATTAAGTGCTTATTATATATCAAGTATTATATCTAGCAAAGGGAATGCAAAAAATGTAATCAGTTCCTGCTCTCCAGGTGCTTACATTTGAGTGGGGTGACAACAGACAAATACATATATAAACAGAAATTACATATTGAGTAACTGCTAGGACACTTAAAGAGTGGAAGTGCAGAGGGAGCATGGAAGTGGGAAAGTTTTCCTTCTGAAAGTGAGCTGCTTTTAAAGGAAACAAGGAGTCTAAAAAGTGAAGGGAAGAAGAAGATCCTGCACACTGGGGAAAGACATCAGGAAAAAAAAAAAACAACAACAACAACACTAATTTTGCTGAGTCATCTACAATAAACAATATCCAATGGACAAAATACATTCTTGATTAAGCCTGCTTTTCTTCACTATTATAAATTTAGCTCTACCCAAATTCTCCCAACAAAGCATAACACAACTTGACAACACCAGATATATGCCAACTTGCCATAGAAAGTCAAATTTTCTTGTATTAAAAATATACATACGTAAAAAAGTGTCAGTGGTTTGTAATACCAATTATGAACATTGATTCTGTAAGCTTCAAGGCAAATGCTAATTTCCATTGGTACAAGGAGTTTCTTCTCTGGGACTGATCTTTAAGTGTTTCCTCACAATAATCCCATTGTGTCTCTCCCTAATCCAGTCCATTTTCTGCTCAACTATTAAAATGAGCTTCCTTGTTGTTCTCCACATTCCATCTCCCAGGTCTGGTCATTTTCACTGGTTGTCCCTCATGCCTGGAATTAATTCTTTCCCTTCTTATCTCTGTCTCCTGGCTTCCCTGGATTTCTTGAAGTCCCAGATCATACCCTACTTTCTACAGGAAACCTTTTCTGTTCTCCTTTAATACTAGTAGTACCTTTCCTCTGTTGACTGTCCCCAGTGTAGCCTGTATGTAGCTTGTTTGCATGTTATTTTGCTCACCAGATCAAGATCTCCTTAAGGGCAGCAATTGTTTTTTTGCCTTTCTTTGATTCCCCAATGTTCAGTGTACAGAACTTAGCACATAGTAGGAACTTAAATGCTTTTTGATTTCCCAATGTTCAGCACACAGAACTTGGCACTTAGTAGGAATTTAATTTTTTTTGATTGACAGATGTAGATGAGGAACGTAACAGAGAATAGAACTACTTGGTCACATACATGACCCAACTTTGGGTCTTTCTTGACAACGATACGAGATTGGTTTGTCATATTCTTCTCTAATTCATTTTACAAAAAAGGAAAATGAGGCAAATAGAGTTAAGTGACTTGTCCAGGGTCCCACAGCCAGCAAGTGAGGCTGGATTTGAGCTCATAAAGAGAAGTCTTTCTGATTCCAAGCCCAATGCTCTATCACTTGTGTCACTTAGCTGCCCATTCTCTTCTAAGGCCTGTACTAAGTAAGTAGCTTTCTAAGTTGTTTCCTTGCCCCCAGTAGTCCTATAATCCATTCTACCCATAACAGTCAGAATTGCTTTCTGCAAAATTGTTCTACCTACCTTACTTCCCTATTCAGTCTTTGGTGGCTTCTTATCGTCTACCACAGAGAACCATTGTATTCTGCAGTATACTTATATCAGATAAAAATGTAATTGGAAAATATTTAATAAAAACAAACAAAAAACAACAAAGCATACATAATGTTAATATGTGGTTTTCTAAGTCAATATGTAGCCATCAGAGATTCTTATTTAGGATTTAGTGGCAATTTGCTTTGCCACTGTCAAATTTCTATTTGAATTTGACAATATTGCTCTTCAACTCAGCTTCTTAAACTTTGGGTCATGATCCCATGTGGGGTCACATAACTGAACATGGAGTTCTTAAAATTGTGATTTCTTAACTGGTAATATTTAATTTGTATAACTTGTATATACCCATGTACCTAGGATCACATAAAAAGTTCTAGGGGAAAGGGGGTTGCAAATGGGAACAGTTTAAGAAGTCCTGCTCTACAAAATAAAGCTTAAACTCTTTGTATTGTGTCATGGGTCTCTCTGATGGAGCAATATTTTATATTGAGAAAGGAGAGCCCAGGCAACCAACACCTTTTCCAGAAGACAGAAGGAACAGCTACGGCTGGTGTGGGAATTGTCCAGTCACCAATGAACTGATCCCTGGCTGAGATTTCAGACAATCGGTAAATTAGCTTTGTGCCATCTTTCTTCTCTTTCTGTCCAAAAGGATGGTTATATAACGCAGATCTTTTCCTGTACTTTAAAATTGTTTAAATAATGTTTTTAAGAGCTGTTAAATACTGCTTTTAAAAGCTGTTTCACTAAAGATAAAAATCTGACCTACTTTAACTGTATCATCAATGTTCCTAATAAACAGAGGTTACAGGAAGAAAGAATACTATTTAGTTTAAGGGTATAGAAATATAAAAATGTTCAAGATTTGAGCCCTGGTCTAAAATGCTTAGGGTTTTTCCTGATTGGGATCAAAGTTAAACTGAAAGATTATCTGATAGTCATGATTCCTTAATTTTGGATAGCTGTCCCAAAAGGCAGAGCTAAACCGAATTTGGAGCTTTCCTTTTGTCTCTCAAGCTACAATGAGTCACAAGACCATTTTGTTGTCTAGAACAAAACTGGGATGTTTGGTTCTGTGGCCTGTCATCTTCCTCCAGGCATGTTCAAAGAAAATTTTCTGATGAGATGGATTAGAGGGACTTATTCCCAGTGGGAGAAAAAAAAAAAAAAAGGTGTAACTAGTTCAAAATTGCAATACTCTTATAAATCAAAAGAGCAATGCATTTCATTAAGAGTGGATAGCAGAGAAAATCAGTCACTAAAATCATCTCATCCTCATCTTTCAAAACACAAAACTCTCCTGAAGTCCCAAGCCAATGAGGAAAGGAGCAATTCCTTGAGAAATGTCTGCTTGGGAGTATTACATAGTATCTAAAATATATCTGTAGCATCACTTTGCCATTTTGTTTCTTACAGTTCCCTTGACATGCTCATCTGCTCTCTTGCTACTATGACTCCAACTTACTTTGGCAGTTATTCCTATTCATTCATTGTAGCTCTGTCCTTCACCCATAGCCCTCTGCTTCCATTTTCTGGTGCTATCTTGCTTAAACTGTCATTTGCTTCTGTGGTGATTTCTCCTTCCTTGGGCCAGGGAGGAATCTGATGACTATTTTTGGTAAATAATCCTTAACCAACAAGCTTTAGGGCTAATCAATACATTTTCAGGTTATTTGTTAACCAGACTTATACTATATCCAACCTATTTTAAGCACCTTCCTCATAGAAAGGTATTCATCCTTCACTCCTTACTGGGTCAAAAAGAAGTAATAACTATAAATGACTTCTCTCCTTTCCCAGAGTTTAGCTTATATGCCCATTCCGGGATGCCTTTCTGGCTGTGGAATATACACACATATATCTTAATTTTTATTCACCCTCTTGACTCTTTCATGCCCTTGGCACAGGGAATATGCTAACTGTCCTAATATTTTGATAAGGCTCAAGAAAGCATGTAGCAACCATGGAGGAAGAGGGAGAGGAATTGTAACCTTTGCCCCTGTGTTTCTTTTATCCCAGCAAAAAGTCCCTGGCCCCCTTGCACATATTTTCATGCCAGAACATTCTCTTCTTCATGGCCTTTAGGGATAGATATTGGCACAGGCAAGTCTCATGTATTGAGGTGAAAGTTTTTCAAAGCACTCCAGAGGACTATAAGACACAGGGGACAGAAAGGACACAAATTTCAGTCTTTGTCCAGAGTTCAAGTATAGTTTGTCCCCACTCTGCCTGCTTCCCTCAACTAGACCCTTAAGGTCCATATGAGATGCTCAGTGAATGCTGAAGAAGATAAAGGAGAATGAGAGATGGAAAAGAAAGAGATGGAGAAGTGTACAAAAGTGTGCAAAAACCTAAGATTCCCACAGAAATTTACGTACGAGATAATTTTTAGCTAAGAAGATGGTGCTGACTATAAAATATATCCTTTTTAAGTCAAAACAGTTGTACCTGAAAGGTACTAACTAACTAAGATGTATTTTGGTAACAAAAGATGGCAGGTGGTGAAAGTGTCATCTTCATATAATTTTGATTTCCAGGCAATCCTGGTGCATTTTGCATACTGTCACTTAGAAGTGACTCCAGATTGATAAAGAGAATGTTGATAAAAGGTTGTATGAGTATGAAAAGGTGGGATTGGTGTAAAAACTTTGGAGAAGAGAATATTCTTTTGGACAGAGGAGATAAAAATAAAGCTGGAGAGAGAGGAAGAAAAGAATGGATAGAGATGGCACAGGGAGGTTTTGAAAGTAACAGGTATATAGGGAAAGCTGGCTCTTCCCCTGATTTCCACTTTGTCTCACTTAAAGACTATGAATTTCCTCTTAGGTGAGATTGAGCCCTCTTCTTTAAAAAAAAAAAAAAACTCATCCACTCATATATTTTCTAATACATTCTAATCTGTATAATTTTTCTAATTTCTATTTGCTGTTTGTGGAAAAGTGTGTCAACTCAATATTGATCATTTATAGTGGTTTTTTTTAATATAACCTGCCCTCTCCTCCTCCATCTAACCTACAGGTCCTCAGCTCAATAATAGCCTATTGGTCATCTGCCTGTCACAATTCTCTCCCCACCTCCTACCATTCTCCACCAGCTGCCAAAGGGATTTTTCTCCTCCATCCTATTTTATAGCATTCTATTTTTTCCAATTATAAGCAAATATAGTTTTTAGCATCCACTTTCATAAGATTCTGAGTTCCACATTTTTCTCTCTCCCTTCCCCAAGACACCAAGCAATCTGATATAATTTATACATGTATAAACATTTTCACACATTAATCATGTTGTGGAAAAAAATAGAACAATAAGGAAAAAACACAAGAAAGAAAACAAAAGTGAAAATAGTATGCTTTTATCTGCATTTAGACTTCATAGTTCTTTCTCTGAATATAGATAGCATTTTCTATCATGGGTATTTTGGATTGTCTTTTCACTTTGCATTACTAAAGAAAACTAAGTCTATCATAATTGATCATCATACCATGTTGCTGTGACTGTATACAATGTTCTCTTGGTTCTGTTCACTTCATTCAGCATCAGTTCATATTAAATCTTTCCAGATTTTTCTGAAATCTGTCTACTAATCACTTCTTATAGCACAATAGTATTTTATTATTTCATATGCAACAACTAATTTAGCCATTCCTCAATTATGAGTCTCTTCAATTTCCAATTCTTTGCCACCATATAGAGAGCTGCTATAAACGGGTTTTTTTTTTACATGTGGATCTTTTTCCATTTTTAAAAATGAATAGATTCTTTTGAAGCACAGGCCCTATCATTTCACATTCTTCTCCCTTTAATAAAGTACTGCATTTCCCAATTCCAGGCACTTTCATTGTCCTTTATGTCTGGAAGACTCTCTCCCCTCCCCTCTACTTCCTGACTTCCTTGACTTCATTCAGGTCCCACTTTAAATCCCACCTTTGTTTCTTGGAAGAAACTTTTCCCCAATCCCTTTCAATTCTTAATGCCTTGTTTCTGTTGATTATTTCCTATTTGTCTTATATGTAATTGGTTTATAAACAATTCTTTGCATGTTGTATCCCCCATTAGAGGGCAGAAACTGTCTTTTCCTTCTTCCTATTCCAATCACTATTTCAATACCTGGCGGGTACAAACATTCCTAATTGAAAGACTGGATTTATTGATTGATAGATTTTAGACCACTGAAAAACAATCTGATGATGTCCACTCCTCTTGAGTTTTGCTCCCGGCTATTTTAATTTTATACCTTGAACAAAAGCAGTAGTCTTATTAGAGAAGAAAACAGAAGTAAAAGAAGGATTAACCATTTCACCCTCCTCACTGCAATGAATTATCATTATCCCCATCAATCTCTCCTTAATAAACTTTATTTGTTCTTCCTTTCAATAGTTTTAAAAAATAAAATCCCCTATACCAGGAATGCAGGGCTGGTTCAATATTAGGAAAACTATTAGCATAATTGACTATATCAATAACCAAACAAACAAAAACCATATGATCATCTCAATAGATGCAGAAAAAGCATTTGATAAAATCCAACATCCATTCCTAATAAAAACACTTGAGAGCATAGGAATAAATGGACTTTTCCTTAAAATAATCAGGAGCATATATTTAAAACCATCAGTAAGCATCATATGCAATGGAGAAAAACTGGAACCTTTCCCAGTAAGATCTGGAGTGAAGCAAGGTTGCCCTCTATCACCATTATTATTTAATATCGTATTAGAAACACTAGCCTCAGCAATAAGAGTCGAGAAAGATATTAAAGGAATTAGAGTAGGCAATGAAGAAACCAAACTATCACTCTTTGCAGATGATATGATGGTATACCTAGAGAACCCCAGAGATTCTACTAAAAAGCTATTAGAAATAATTCATAATTTTAGCAAAGTAGCTGGCTACAAAATAAAATCCCCATAAATCCTCAGCATTTTTATACATCTCCAACAAAACTCAACAACAAGAGATACAAAGAGAAATTCCATTCAGAATAACTGTTGATACCATAAAATATTTGGGAATCTATCTACCAAAGGAAAGTCAGGAATTATATGAGCAAAATTATAAAAAAGTCTCCACACAAATAAAGTCAGACTTAAATAATTGGAAAAATATTAAGTGCTCTTGGATCGGCCGAGCGAACATAATAAAGATGACAATACTCCCTAAACTAATCTATTTATTTAGTGCTATACCAATCAGACTTCCAAGAAAATATTTTAATGATCTAGAAAAAATAACAACAAAATTCATATGGAACAATAAAAAGTCGAGAATCTCAAGGGAATTAATGAAAAAAAAATCAAATGAAGGTGGCCTAGCTGTACCTGATCTAAAATTATATTATAAAGCAGCAGTCACCAAAACCATTTGGTATTGGCTAAGAAATAGATTAGTGGATCAGTGGAAAAGGTTAGGTTCACAAGACAGAATAGTCAACTATAGCAATCTAGTGTTTGACAAACCCAAAGCCCCTAACTTCTGGGAAAAGAATTCATTATTTGATAAAAACTGCTGGGATAATTGGAAATTAGTATGGCAGAAATTAGGCATGGACCCACACTTAACACCATATACCAAGATAAGATCAAAATGGGTCCATGACCTAGGCATAAAGAACGAGATTATAAATAAATTAGAGGAACATAGAATAGTTTATCTCTCAGACTTGTGGAGGAGAAAGAAATTTGTGACCAAAGATGAACTAGAGACCATTACTGATCACAAAATAGAAAATTTTGATTACATCAAATTAAAAAGCCTTTGTACAAACAAAACTAATGCAAGCAAGATTAGAAGGGAAGCAACAAACTGGGAAAACATCTTCACAGTTAAAGGTTCTGATAAAGGCCCCATTTCTAAAATATATAGAGAACTGACTCAAATTTATAAGAAATCAAGCCATTCTCCAATTGATAAATGGTCAAAGGATATGAACAGACAATTTTCAGAGGATGAAATTGAAACTATTACCACTCATATGAAAGAGTGTTCCAAATCATTATTGATCAGAGAAATGCAAATTAAGATAACTCTGAGATACCACTACACACCTGTCAGATTGGCTAAGATGACAGGAAAAAATAATGATGAATGTTGGAGGGGATGCAGTTAAACTGGGACACTAATGCATTGTTGGTGGAGTTGTGAACGAATCTAACCATTCTGGAGAGCAATCTGGAATTATGCCCAAAAAATTATCAAATTGTGCATACCCTTTGATCCAGCAGTGTTTCTATTGGGCTTATATCCCAAAGAAATACTAAAGAAGGGAAAGGGACCTGTATGTGCCAAAATGTTTGTAGCAGCCCTGTTTGTAGTGGCTAGAAACTGGAAAATGAATGGATGCCCATCAATTGGAGAATGGCTGGGTAAATTGTGGTATATGAATGTTATGGAATATTATTGTTCTGTAAGAAATGACCAGCAGGATGAATACAGAGAGGACTGGTGAGACTTACATGAACTGATGCTAAGTGAAATGAGCAGAACCAGGAGATCATTATACACTTCGACAACGATATCGTATGAGGACATATTCTGATGGAAGTGGATTTCTTTGACAAAGAGACCTGAGTTTCAATTGATAAATGACGGACAAAAGCAGCTACACCCAAAGAAAGAACACTGGGAAACGAATGTGAACTATCTGCATTTTTGTTTTTCTTCCCGGGTTATTTCTACCTTCTGAATCCAATTCTCCCTATGCAACAAGAGAACTGTTCGGTTCTGCAAACATATATTGTATCTAGGATATACTGCAACATATCCAACATATAAAGGACTGCTTGCCATTTAGGGGAGAGGGTGGAGGGAGGGAGGGAAAAAAATCGGAACAGAAACGAGTGTCAATATAAAGTAATTATTAAATAAAAATTAAAAATAAAAATAAAAATAAAAATAAAATCCCCCATTCTTATTGCCCTCAGCATTCCTCATTAGATGCAGATCATCCTGAATTTTAGCACTCCTTAAACAATTCCTCCAGAACTACTCTACCCATTTAAAGTCATTCTTAATAATTATAATTGATTCTTTTCCTAATAATATCTTTTTAAAATAGGAGTTTATCTGAATCCTTTTGGCAGCTTTGCTTTTCTTTATTCTAAATGTTTCTGTTTATATAGGTAGAATTTCAGTCTTAAATGCTTTCCATCTTTTTTATGCTGACTTTCCCTTCAAAATATACCAGAGCAGCAGTTAGGTGGTGTAGTAGTTAGAGCACCAGACCTGAATTCAAGCCCAAATGCAAATACTAACTGTGTGACCCTGGGCAGGTCACTTAACTCTGACTGCCTTTTCACCCTCCAAAAATTAGACCATTGGATCCTACCCCTGAACTTTTTAAAATCTGAAAACTAAGGTGCACCATAGAATACAGAGTTTTCTCTAATACAGTTACACATCGAATTATCTCTAAAAGGCCTTAGATAGGATCAAGGAAAGAATGAATACTTACAGACCATAATAAAATGCTAATTACACTTTCACTAAGATCATTAAAGGATGCAGTAAAAATATTGAAAAATCAAAGCCCAGTAGCAATTGTAGGTCAATGTCTGAACACGATAGTGAACAATTCCCTTGCCTCTGCTTCTTTTCTCTGTTTTTGTCTTTCTGGGTCTATCTCTCTTTGTCTCTGTCTCTGTCTTTCTGTATATGTATATATATATATATGTATATCTATTGTGTGTATGCATGTCCATTTTTTCCACCGAAAACTCATTACAAAAATATAACATGAGGAACTGAACACAGTATTTTAGATGAAGCTTGACCATTTCAGGATGCAACAAAATTATCACTTCTCTTATCTGGACACTCTTCTGTTTTTCAGCTCAGTTTAATTATATCAGCTTTAATGGTTGTCGTGATTCACTTTTGGTTCCTAATGAGCCCGTAATGTACCATACTTCCTAGATCTTTTTCATATAATAAAAATTCCAAATCTTTGCTACCCCCAATATTTAAGTATTTGACAAATTTCTTACACTATCTTTGGGGACAAGATATAGAGACATGGAGTAGATGATGTCGCATATTAAGGTGAGTTTGGAATTTGTTGCATGAATAAACCCAGAAAAGTCAATACTGGATTGATATCAGTTTAAAAGAAAGTCTCTGGTAAAGCAAGGTCTCCATGCTTGATTCTATATTGGTCAATATTTTCAACAATGACTTGTATAAATGGTTGTTTATCATCACTATCTAATCATACCCCCTTATCTTATACTTATGGAATTGATTTTTTTAATCCAAGCATAAGACTAAATTTATTTCTCTTGAACTTTTTCTTATTAGATTTGATTTAATCTTCCTATTTGTCAAAGACCTTTTGGAGCATACCTCTGTCACCTAGTATAATAATGATGATTTCCAGTGTTGTATTATTTGCAAATTTGATAAGTGTATCATGTACTATTTATGCCTCCATCCACATCCTGAATGAAAATGTTGGACAGTGTAGAGCCTCAACAACAGAGATGATTTCTTTAAATTGATATTAACTCATTATTAACTAGTTTGCCTCTATGCAAAAAATTCCAAACCCAATTAACAGTAATATTATCTAGTCCACATCTCTCCATCTTGTCCACAAAAAATAACATGAGTAATTTTATTCGATGTTTGAAAGATTGTGTCAGCAGTGGTATGAAAATAAAGTAGAGGATTATCCATTGAAGAAGGGCTAAAGAATTGTGGTATATGAATGTAATAAAATATTATAGCACTGTAAGGAATTATGACTATAAAGAAATTAGAGAAACATGTAATACAGAGTGAAATAATTCTAACTATAAAACAATTAACCAATGAATACAACAATGTAAATGGAAAAAATGAAAATTAAACAAAACTGAGCACTATGTAATTCTAATGAATAAACTTAGATCCTAAGAATAAAGGGGGGGGGAGTATCTACTCCTTTCTTAGCTGAGGTAGCAGAGTATGGCTATGAAAAATTGCATATACTCCAATGCTTTAGTAATATATTGTCTGGATTTATTTCTTTATTTTTATTTTTTATCAAATTATTTATTTTTCCTTTCTTTTTTAATTTTTTGCTACAATGGATGACTGTGGTCAGGAGAAGGAAATTGTATTTGGGAGTTTAAATAATATAAAGTCCAAAGAAATAAAAAAAATTAAAATGCTTTGATAAATCCAAATAAAATATCAATAAGTTTCTCTTGTCTGACTAATATAGTTCCCCTCTTTGAAAAGGGAATGAAGTAAGTGTAGTCTAACTATTCTTTATGAAGCCATGCCGATTCTTAATGTTTCTTCTTTGTTTTAGATGTTTGCAAACTATCCTTTTAATAATAAATTCTGGGATTTTTCCAGTAATTTAAGGAAAATCCTCTGATCTAGAGTTTGCAATCTGTTTGATTACCCCATTATTTTTTTTTGAAACAAGACAGCATTCAGCTTTCTCCAGTCCTGTGGAACCTCTCTCGTTATACATAAACTCTCAAAGATTATAAAGAGTGGGTCAGTGATCATGTCTTCCAAATCTTTCACCATTCTTGGTTTGAGTTCAGCCAGACCTGATGACATGACCTCATCAAAACCACCTAGATGGTCTTTACCATCTCTATCCCTCACTTAGATTTCAGGTCGTGAATATCCTTTTTATTCTATCCTTTCCAGTTCAAAGATAATTCTTATCTGCAGAACTTAAAGGGACAAGAAAAGAATTTCATTGTCCTTTCTTCTTTTTATGTCTTGTTTTATCATTACAGTTTCCCATTGGAAAAAGGCTATCTTTTTTCTTTGATCTGCCTCTTTCCCCCAAAGTTTCTTTTTGAAAAGTCATTTTTGTTGACCTTAGCATTCATTACCAGCTTCAATTCCCTCTGAACTTTATTGTGCTCATTGGACCATAACATTTTTATATCCGTCCAATGTTTCTTGCTCTTGCTTGCATTTTCCACATCTTAAAAACAAATCAAAGTTGGGAGATTTATCCCCTGGGCATACTTATCAGTCTCTTTAGGTTATGTTCCTTTTCTTGCTAGTTTGCACCTAAAAAAATTCATCCTTGAGAGCATCCCTTTCATAAAATTTTATGCTGTGAAATACTATCTATTCTTTCTATGACCTCTAAATATCTCTCCCTAAATCTAGGGTTCATGTGAGACTGTGGCCAAGTTTTCTTCTCCTCCCTATTAGGAATTCTAAGTTATAGCAGATACTTTCACCCAACATTCCCATCATTTCTGCTTCAGCAACAAGTTCTTCTTTAAACATCTGCATCAGATCCAGATGGATGTTCCCCTTATTATTATTTCTTCCATGTTTTAAAAGATGAAATTGTTATTAATGCAAGCCAAGAATTTATCAGCTGCGTTGGCAAAGGGAGCTCCAACAGATGTTCAGATTAACTGATATTCATGATCATTGCCTTATCATGTCTCCATGATTCACTTTTAAACTGTTACCCAAACTCATTTATTGGTACATAACAACAACAACATATAGTATTTATATAATGTTTTGAAGTTTGCCAAGTGCAAAAAGGGCACAGACCCTAGAATCAAGTGATCTAGATTAAAATTCCATCTCTGACTTGAAGAAGTCATTCCAGCTCACTGGGTCTCAATTTCCTCA